>NC_063216.1:38491883-38796492 GCF_020740725.1 Corvus hawaiiensis
GACTCCATCCACTATTCCCTGTCTCCCTGCACTGCTGCGGGAGGAGGTAGAGCCTGAGAAGGAGGGAAGGGGGGGAGGAAGTTGGGTTTTTAAAATTTCCTTTAGCTCTCATCCTGCTCTAATTTTCATTGGTAATAAATTCAATTAATTTCCCCAAATCAAGTCTTTTTTCCCCATGACAGTCATTAATGAATGATCTCTCCCTATTCTTATCTCAGCTCATGAGCTTTTTGTTTCTTCCCTGCCCAATTGCAGAGGGGAGTGTTAGACTGGCTTTGGTGGGTACCTTGCATCCAGCCAGGGTCAACCCACCACAAAGTGAATGCCTGGGACATGTTTACCTAAACTGAAGTGTTTATTATAATACCTGTAATACTGTTACCTATAGATATCTTTCAAACAGCTAAAAATTTGAGGAATTCTCATAGTAGTGGGGTTTTGGTTTTTTGTTTGTTTTCTTGTTTGCCTGTTTGCTTTGGTTGGCTTGTTTTGCAAGAGTAGAATATTTTTTATGTATGTCAGCCTGTTGGGGAACCTCTTGTGTTCTATAGTACACACTTACCAATGAAAAGTTCCTTTTTTGATAATGGATATCATAAAGTCTTCTTAGAAGCTTCATGATGTCTTTCAGAGTAATGCACCTCCTCAACTGCACAAAGTTCTTCAAAACATTATAACAGACTCAAATGCTTATGTAAATCAGAGTCATAGGGAAACCAACCTTTTGAAAAATCTCTTTGTTTCTCTCTTTTCCAGTGGTAGTAGCAAATTCAAGCAGTGCTTGCTGTATTTATAACCCTTTTATTTATTTTTACTGACCATTTTAGAAGAATTATTCTAGATATTCACATGAAAATCTCTCTACCTCAATCATCAGAATATATTTTCCAAAAATTGCAATCTCAACCTTGCCTCACATGTCATATTCTTTCTAATGCAATGTTTCTCAAACTAATATTTGCAGCCTCCAAAACTGAATTTCCATCACAAACCCAACTAATTCTCTTTCTAGTTTTCCACCAGGAAAGGAAGGGAGGAGAAAGAAAAAAAGAAAAGATCTTAACTTTGGTCCTAGGATAAGATTATCCCACTGCGCTCATTCCTTCAAGATTTCCTGAGAAGTGTCTGAAGCATTTGGAGCAAATCCAGCATCGAACCCCCTTGTGGAGCATTGCAAGCAGCCATATGGGGAGGTAAAAAGTGCAGAGTTGCAAATCTATGCTCATAAAGCCTTTTATATATTGAATAAGCTTATCTAAGACTTGATTTTAAGCTATAAGGTAAAGTTCACCTGGCCTTACAAGCACCTTCCAGGTTCTGTACACGCTGGGGGCTCAAGTATTTTGCTACTTTAGCGGCATGTAAATACAAGATGGGTGAGACAAATTACAGTGTGCTATTACCATTGCTGCATCATGGAAACTGAGCTGTGTCTGAAGTACATGGTACAGTACTTCCTGGTAATACCACAAATGGTTCCTGTCACCACTGGGTTATTAAGAGCTTTTGTGACATTTAGATATTTCTTTGTTTTTGGGGTTTTTTTTAATTATTTTTATTACACTTTGATAGCTTTTCTAAAGCAAATAATACAGAGATGTCTTTTGCACTACATGCATAAAAGGAAGGGCTTGTCTGCCATATATTCTAGCCCCCCAGAACTCAGATCAGAGAGTTGGCTTAATTCACTGTCATTTAAAACCAGATGTTTTTTCTGGCACGCTGTATTACAAAAGCAGCAATGAAATCCATCAGATGGTACTCAGGGAAGCTCTAGTGCATTAAATTAGATACCACAAAGTAGGAACAATGAAGGACTGAAAATAAATCTTAAAAAGAAATGCACATAAACAAGAGACATTTTCCTCTGCCCTCTATTGAGTGATAAGTTCAAAGGAGGTCTTTAACACCTTTGCCAACAAGACAGAAAACTATTTCACACCTTAAAAGTAGGTGCTGATGCCGCGTACACTAGTTTACACAAGTCTAGTTATTGTTACACACAGCAGTTATAGTCCTTGCTTCCAGGACAGCATAAAACTACATGCACTGGTTTGGAATTGTTGGCTATATACAGCTAGAAGCTTTTGTAGGAAGTGAAATTTGTATTGGTTCTGTATGGCTGCTGAGCTACTGAACTTTAAAGCAGTTTGGTCCAGATCAGTACCTGGCCCCTTGCATTCTCTACAGATCAAATAGGATAAAGTAGACCAGTGTAAATATAGGGTGGATGGGTTAGGAGGTTCCTTTCCCTTGCCCTTTCCTTTCCTTTCCTTTCCATTCCTTTACTTTTTTCAAAAATTATCTTTTTCTTTTTCTCCTGTTCACTAATAACATTTGGATAACCAGCTCCTAGTCATGCTGAAGACCTCATGTGAAGCATCACAGAAATACACAGGACACAAAACATATCATATATTAGGTAAATTTCCTCATCAGTTTCTTGATAAACACAGCTTGAAATAATCTTTAACTAAATAAATTCTGATTTCAAGCTATCTATCTAAACCAAGAAACTCTACTAATTAATGAGACCTGAGAATCTATATTCCGAAGTTTCAAACCTTTGAACTGTCATTCATCAAAAATATCATTGCTAAAAAGGTGAATGTGAGACTTTTCTACTTGTGCTGGTGAACAAAAGAAAGCTGACACCTCCAGGCTGTGAGAAATATAATTTAATTTTCTAAAGTGTATATTCATCACCTAAATGTTTCCAGTCAAAAAGAAAGTCTAACTAAACAAAAGAACTCAGAGAATCAATTGAATAACAGTGAATAATTTTAGGAAAATTAATAACAGAGTTAGGGAAGAAGGTTCTAGGATGAAAATTCTAACAATAATATCCTCATATAAATGAAAATTAAGAAAGATTAATAATAATAATCGTCATCATCATCCTTCAAAACTCTTTGCAAGCAAAGTTGTTTAACTATAAAACGAGAAATGTTAGAAATACCACAATGCAAAGCCATTGTGCTAACTGATGGTGATATAAAGTCCAAAGGAAGGCATACATGCAATGTTCAATGCAGCAGTTTCACAAAATTTACAAAGGCTATATGTAACAAGAAGGATTTGCAGCACTAACTCAGTGCATAAACAGAAAATGTGAATAAATGGGCCTTCTTTCTTTTTCTTCACTGCATAAAATCTGTTAATCCTAAGGCAGTAGATAACAGAATTTTAGCTCCCTTCCTCTTAAAGATATTTTATTTTTCTCCTTTCACAGTGAGTCTATTTCCTTTCCATATTGTTCTAATCTGTCATTGTCCATCTTTGCTTCCCCCCCAGTCTCTGATGTTAACACAAAAAGTTCTAAAATGCTTGTTTAACTCACTCTTCAGACATCATGTGAACAGCATGAAAGAAAGCTTCAACAATTCAAAGCAATGTTTGTGGTACTGAGCATGTTGCAATATTTTCCCTCCCAGATACTGGGGTGCCAAAAAGAATATGCCAAATCCTTTTCTCAGGTCTGTCAGATACCTCTCAACCTCTCCAACAGAGACTAATGCTTCCTAGACATTGCATGCAGTTATGTAAGAGTAAATGTGCCAAGGCTTTATCATCCAAAAGTAGTATATGGGAAAGTGCCTCTTAAATTCATAAGCACTCATGAGGTTTTGAATAACTATGCCACATGATTATTACTGTACCCGCTGTCCTTCCTGGACACTGTTTGGATCCCTGAGTACGACTTCATTTTATTTATCTTCTACGCATGTAGAACCAGTGGGGAAAAAGTGTTAGAACTGTAGCACTAGAGGGCACTATGACCTCCGAGATAATATTGGGCAAAATTTTCCTCTGTAAGCAAAATACAAAAGTATTATAAAACCTTCCACTAATTTTGCTATGTTTGGACAATCTATAGAAGTGGCCTAAGAGTGACTATCAGTGATTTATAAAAAACCCCAAAATTATTTCTCTTTCCTTTTTAAGATTTATATATGGCTAACCAAATCCATGGGAGTGGATATTGAAAAACACATCAGACCTTTTAAGATGCAAAGAAACAATAAGAGATGGAAAATGAACAAGAAAAGAAAAAACCAGGAAACTGAGGAGAGGATAGTAGACAAATTTGGTTTAATGTCATATTTGATGTGAAATACCTGGTAAAATCTCCCTTTTTAATAAATTTGGTTTTTGCTAGCTACAAATACAATAATCTGGACTGAACATATGGAAATACAAAACATAGTAGCAAACTGTAAATTATTTTTTTCCTAGAAAATATACATGGAATGACCTTAATATAGGAAAAGTAGTAATACAGAAAAAACAGAAATTATGACCAGAATCTCATAGCACTCAAATAAGAGATCACTTTGAATAATAATGAGTCATTGATGCAGAATTGCTGATATTTCACTGAATGCAAAAGAAATATTTTTTCTGTGCAATTCCAAAGCACAGTATGAAGTCTAGACATACATAGATTTGGATCTTTTGAGTGACATTACTGATATTTATCATATGCCTAAGAAGATTTACATGATTAAATACCTTTTCAGTTAAGGACTGCATTTTTTACATATACTGTTGTCCAGAATATACCATTCAATCAAACAGTGTTTTCATTCTATTTCATTCTACTTTGGCAATTCTAGTTTTTGTAGCCAGTATGTCTTTCAAGAACCATTTACACTCAGAATGGATAACTGTAAGTGTGAGGAGTTATTATTTAATAGAATCATCATCATATAGTGGTTTGGGTTTGAAAGGGACCTTGAAGATCATCTAGTTCCAAGCCCCCCACTGTGGTCAGGGTCACCACCAACTAGACTAGGTTGCCCAGAGCCTCACCCAGCCTGGCCTTGAACCTGGTCCAGTGCCTCATTGCCCTCATAATAAAGGATTTTTTCCTAATATCTATTCTAAACTCTTTCAATTCCAAACCATTCCCCCTTGTCCTGTCACTACCTGCCCTTTTAAATAGTCTCACCTCTAAGTTCCCTTCAGGTATTGGGAGGCCCCAATTAGGTCACCATGAAGCCTTCTCCTTTCCAGGCTGAACAATCCCAGTTCTCTCAGCCTTTCCTCATAGGAGAGGTGCTCCATCCCTCTGATCACCTTCATGGACTTCCCTGGACCAACAAGTCCCCGTCCTTCCTGTGCTGGGTGCCCCAGAGCTGGATGCAGCACTGCAGGTGGGGTCTCACCGCAGCAGAGCAGAGGGACAGAATCCCCTCCCTGGCCCTGCTGCCCACGCTGCTTTGGATGCAGCCCAGGACACGTTTGGCTCTCTGGGCTGTGAGTGCACATGGCTGGGTCATGTCCAGCCTCTCACCCACCAGCACCCCCAAGTCCTTCTGGGCAGGGCTGCTCTCCATCTGTTCATCCCCCAGCCTGCATTGATAACAGAGCTTATCCCAACCCAGGGGCAGCACCTTGAACTTGATCTTGTTAAATTGCATGAGATTCCCATAAGCACACTTCTTGAACCTGTCTAGATCCATCTGGATGGCATCCCATCCTTTAGGATCTAAATAATAATTTTCAGTGTTATAGGAATCGGATGAAATTGGAATTATCCTTTCCAGTGTCCCATGCCAAAAAAATACAAACCCAACCCAAAGGTAAAGAGGTCTTCTTGCCAGTGCTCCTCTGTTTTGTGTCTAAGATCTTGATCTATTCCCAGAAAGCAACTTTGTCTGAGGTTGTGACTAGGATCAGCAGCATGATTCTGCTTGCTTTGTGACATAGCTGTTATGGACATTTCCCACAACATTTCTTTGTTGTGACAAAAGTGGTCTCAAAATGGTTTACTAGCATAGAATATGAGGTAAAGGAAAAATGTGATCAGACAAATCATCTTTCAAGGAAGCAGAAATACTGAAAGAAGAAGAAGAGCTAGCCAGAAGACAAAAATGAAAGCAGGAAACAAACCAAACCTCCAAACTGATTTTCAAGATGGGATGGTGGAACAAAAAAACTTGAAGCAAATTGCTTAATAATAGACTGATAACAACATTTTATTCTCCAGGGTATTCATCCCACTCAGTTTCCACAGCAAAGTGAAGAGGGTTCACCCAGAGCATTTTGAACAGCACCTTATACAAACGCTCCCATTCAACTTGCTGAAGAAACCTTTCTTCACTGATTACAGACAGAGCCTAAGGAAGTTACCAAAGCACTTAATGGCACCCATTAAAATAAATAGCTGAAAGAAATATAACCTATCTTCCAAGATGGAAGTTTTGAGGCAAAGAAGAAATAAGAAGTTGCTGCACAGTGACAAATGGAGCTATTCATTAACTGTGACTGAATAGGTCTGCAGGTGATATTGGAGGGAAATACACCTTTCCCTGTTAGCAGCAGATGCCCAAGCATGCTCAGATATTTCATTAGCTGGAGCAGTATCAGAACGAAATGGTTATGATTGCATAGTTTGACTAAATAATTTATGGTTAACAGAACAAGAAGCATCAGAAGCCAGTGATCTCTGCAGAGATTGTAGTCTTCCACAGAAATCAGAAACTATGAAAGCAATTACTTAAAAGGCTAAAATGCATTAAAAGCTGTCAAGGAAATTTCAAATTGATACTAAACAATAAACATCTTCAATTCCTGACAAACATCTAGCCAAAGAAAAACAAACATCTTTCCAAATGTTGTCCACTTACAGTGCTATTTCACACTGATGGAGATGTGGGTTCTCAATTCCTGGCCTTTCCCTAACTCAGAAAAAAAAAATTCTCAGGAAGTTTCACAAAGTTTTTAAAAACACATATTTTGTCAGTAATAGCTCTAAATAAACTTGTCAAGAGAGGATTTTTAAGCTTTCTCAGCAGTTCTGTATTATGGGAAAAGCAGTCCAGCTAAAGTTCTTGGGACAAAGAAAACAGGCAGAAAACCTAGAGCTTTCACAAAATTTGTACAGAATTTAGTATTTAGCTAGAATATTTCATTTTTCAGCTCATTAATAAAAAATACTTTCCTCTAACACAAATACTGTCCCCCGCCTCTCCAAATCCCCATGATTTTTCTTAAAAATATGCAATGAAAACCTTTCAACTCAAATAACAGTGTTATTTCCAGCTTGGGTTTTTTTAGGGACATTTTTTCTGTTACCACTGCTCAATGTAACCAATATAATCTATGTAAAAATCTCAGGCACAGATTACATCTGGTTTGTTAACCAGTCTAACATACATCCCATTTGGAATGGGATCAGCATGAAGGCTTGCCAGATATTTGCCATGTCCTGGCAGCTCCAACTGCCAAGAGCAGGGCTCTGAAGCAGGGGAGATTGGCACTTGCTTAAGCAAATTTAGTCACTGTGCAGCTGGGTAAGCATGACAAGAAAGTCTAGGAGGGATGTTGTAACCATGACAGAGATTAAATTTCCTGGAAAGGCAGCAAATTTAAGTCTTACAAGTAATTTTTTTTTGCAAAATTATCTTGAGATGGATCATCTTTCATCTCTACCTGTGGTACAGACTGCCTAGTGTGATTTATGAAAGCATCATACACTGAACACTCATAAGGAACATGTTAATATAGAACAAATAAAAATACTTTATAAAAATATGATCATGCTTGATCTCCTGATCTTTGGCAACAAAATAATTTAATTCATTGTTTATGCACCTTCTTGAAACTTTTCTCTGCAATGAAATCTAAAAGATAGTGGATTTCTTATCTTATTCAAAATCCCTGTACATATATGAAAATTGTTTGACTTGATTGTGTTTTAGCATGAATAGTTTACATGCTTCCTCTTCTTCAAATTTATTATATGTAATACCAAATTTCTTTTTCTGCAAGACTTTGCAATGTCCAGGTGTTTAAAGCCAAGAAATCAAATGCCAATAATATTTAAACTATTTTTTTTTCTAATTTCCTAGTCATTCCTGTTATTTATCACTGTATCATCATAATGCTATTTCAAAAAATCATAATAGTTACGAAATTTTAAATTCATAAATGTGATCACAGTGTGTAAAATCATAACAAATGTTGATGCTAAAATGATTGGCTTCCCTGGCCTATTCAATTTCCTTCCATCTGCTCCCTCTCTCATCAGTCTAAATGTTTCCCATGATTATGCAAGGTTACATGTGCTTCTCTTGCAGTTGTTCAAATTATTTCTCAGCGATTCCATTCCTCTGCTTCTCCGAACAGATCTTTTTCAACTCCTTTTCAAATCAAAATTCAAATACTTAAGTTTTTCCCTTTTTCTAGAATGACACAATCTCAAAGTGCTTTTCTTTCTCACTTTGGCATGTCCTTCAGTCTCAGCTCTCTTTCTCTCCTGTCTCATTGCCTATCATTCCCTGGACTAAACTTCAAAGATTTTCCAGTTGAAAAGTAATACTTCAATAATTTATTTTTATTCCTTCTTCTCTATCACCATGTTAAAGTTCGTGTTTTGCTTTGTTTTGAGGTTTGTTTCTTTTTTTCTCAGTGAGGAATGTGGAGACTTCTTAAAGGCAATCTATCCCATACTCTGGAAGCTGTTGGTAAAACTTCTGAAGAAGTTTACATTTTTAATTGACAATAGCACATAGCAAATAGACAATTGAAAACCTTCCTGGTTGTGGTGTGTTAAACTTGTCTAGCTGCATCAGTCAAACTGCATTGTCACACCTTCTCATCAGGAGATATGGAGAAAGTACAATGAGACATTCATGGGTTGAGACAGTCAGGACAATCACTTACTGTCACGAGAAAGACAAACTTGACTTGGTGAAATTAAAATATATTACTAATTAGTTGCAACAGCAGGATAAAGAGAAACAGAAGCAATCTACAAACATTTTCCCCCTACCCTTCTCTTCTTCCCAAACTCAACTTCACTCCCAACACTTCTTCGTCCTTCCCTGAGCAGCATACAGAAACAGGGAATAGGAATTTCATGGAGATTCAGTTCTGCCACTCCTTCCTCCTCCTGCTCCAGCCCTGCTCCAGTGAGGGGTCCCTCTCACAGGGTACAGTACTTCAATAATTTCACTAGTGTGGGTCTTTTCCATGGGGTGCAGTAGTTTAGGAACAAACTGCTAACTCTGTGGAGACCTATGGGGGTCCCCAGAAAACCTGCCAGAAAACCTGCTTCTGTGGGAGTTAATCCTCCAGGCTAGTCCCTGTCAGGTGCCTGCTCCAGTATTGCCTCTAAACACGCTGCACCTTTTTTCAATGCGCATCCACTTGCTCTAGCAAAGCGTTCTCCATGGGCTACAGGTGGATATCTGCTCCAACATGGACCTCGATGGGTTGCAGGGGGACAATCTATATCACCATGGTCTTGTCCATGGAACACAGGGAAATCTCTCCTCCAGTGTCTGGAGCACTTCCTCCCTTTTCCAATATGATGCATGCAGAGTTGTTCCTCTTACATTTTCCCACTCTTTTTTTCCAGATCCTGTTGTGCAAGACTTTTTGCCCTTTTTATTTATGCTACCACAGGGGCACTACCAATACCACTGGTAGGCTCACTGTGGGCAGCAGCTTTGGGTGACGTGGGAGCAGCTTCCTGTATTTTCCCACAGAAACCACCCCTGCAGCCCCCTGTGCCACCAACACCTTGACACATAAACACAGTACACTGCTATAGAAATTATGCACAGAGCCATACCTTTTACACTTAGTCTTCTGGTTTTCACCTATATTTTAAATTTTTCAACCAGAAATTGTAGCTTTTGGAATACACAGTTTGGATTTGGGGCCCAGTTGTTCTGAGCACTAAATCTATATAAATAAAAGTCAGACCTTTGTTCCAAAGAACAATTAGAAATCCCAATCCATCAAATACAGTTTAATGCATTCATCAGAAGTTTCAGTGTTTATCATCTTCAGGAGCTGTTTTGATGATGGAAATATTTTGAGTTCTTTGATGTAATGTATGATATTAAGGTTTAGGGGGGAATTTTGTACTTTTGCAGTTTTATATGAAACTATTTTCTATTTTTCTAGGAAAAACAGTTACCTCTGAGATAAAAGGAATACTATTTTTCAACGAAGATATATAGCTCAAGCTATATCAACAAAGAGCTCATAATATAAGTTCAACTACAACATTTCTTTAAGACAAATAAGAGCAGTAAAAAATCATTTGGCATTTTAAGGCTGATAAACAAAAGTGTACTATCAGAGGCCAGAGGATCCATGATGGGTTTAACAAAAGTAAACATTTTGTGTCATCTAGGATGCTTTCAGCTGTCTGCTGAGAAGGGGTATTACAGCTCTCAGCAAATAAGTATGTAATTATGAGAGACAACTTTGTGAGTAATAATAGCTTTCATGGAATTTAAAGGGTGAATTAATTTTCTTTTTTCTATTTTTCTCCCCAATCCTCCCTAAACAGTGCAATCAGATTATTTTATTTGCTTCCATTCTTAATTTAGAAAAAATAACCCAAACAGCAAAAAATCCCCCCTCTCCCAGCCAATCAAACATACCTAAAATGACAAAAAGTAAAGTAAATTAAATAGTAACTGAACTTTGGATATTTGAGATCTTCAACCTAACAACTCACAGACTAAACTATTCAGATTTGTATTCAACTTGACTGTATTTGATCAAGTCTTCTCTGGGATGTTCAGCATTTCTGAACCTGCTAGTGAACACAACCACATTCAGAAAGTCATGGTTCAACGTTTGCTTGATAGCCTATTCCATAAATTAAAACAATAAAGACTCCTATTGGTCATATTGTTGTGAGAAAGGAGGTAAAGAACACAGAAAACAAGGAATAATGAGGGAGGAGGAGAGATAGGAAAGTAGGAGGGAAAGAGGGAGGAAATCCTTATGAAAGATTATTATTTCTGAGGTTATGAATCAAATAAAATTATATCAATTCTTAATAAAGTTATGTTGAGATAGAATTTAGATTATATATATATACGCATATATACATATATATAAATATGTTAAAGCTGGTATATTCCTGCTTTTAATGAAGAATTTACAAGATCCCTCTCCTGATACTCAAATGTTCATAGTGTTTTCCATCCCAAAGGCAACACAATGGAGGACTGCAGCCCCATAAAGCATCAGCATCTTGACATCATCAGCACTATTAGAGTTGGAATATGGTGCTGCCAGGTCCAACTACCACTGGAAGAAATGTAAGGTTGTGTTCTGCTCTCCTCTCTGTTTAGGCTTTTCCAATTAAAAAAAAAAAAAAAAAAGGCAGCTAAGTTTTTTCTCAGAATCTGTGGGTTTGCTGCTTCCCCCACTTTTTTTCATCTGCCTGAGGATGAAGAACCTGATGCTGTTTGATCATGGACACACTGGAGTCTGCAGGGCATGTGTCAGGAGGTGAGCTAAAGGCAAGAAAAAGGATCAACAGAGGAATGTTGATCCACCACAACTGTGGTGGAGTGCACCAGGCCAAACCATACCTCCTAAGGAAGGATTCTGCATGTGCATCCATACGTGAAAGCAGAATGGAGAAATAAGAGCCAATTTGCTGAGTAGAACACTTGCTCTTGAGAATCCCAAATCTGTTATATGCTCATTATGGGTATTTAACTTTGACCAGCTCTAATTTAGGCCCATGAACTGAAAAACTATTAGGTTCAGAAGCACAGAGCAGTGAGATGCAGAGTACAGAAATGGTTCAGTTACACCTGAGACAAATCAGGCCTGTATGTTCCAATGATATTCAGTGATATGAACCAAGAATGCTGTGTGGGTACATTTGGGAATGCACTTGTGAACCAAATGAAAGTGCTGATTTAGACCATGTGAACTCTCTTTTCTTCAGCCCAAGGGTAAAAGCTGCTCAGCTTTCAGATATTTTCAAAGTACTTTCTTGAGAGTAAGGCCATATAAATTGTCATCAATCCTAGTAACTGTTCTTTTGCCCTTTTAGTCACGTCTGCCTGGTTTTTCCCTTTTCTTTCTGCTGTATATGACCTGTCCATAAAAATGTTACACAATAGGGATTGATTTCCTAGTTCAACTAAACAATACCTTCAGTTATTGTGACAAAGAATGACACTACTGAATTATGTATTATCACCCCAAGACAGTAGTACAGAAAGCAGAGTTCTGTCCAAAAAATGGAACTAACAATCTTAGAAAATACTTAAGTAAGAAACTATTTTCTCCTGTTTTGGTTCTCTTTGATCTATGGAAATTGTAGCTGTTACTGGTATAATTAGGCTGTAGTTGACTTCAGAGAAAAGGATAATATTTAAATAGTTTCTTTTCATCGTAAAACTCCAATTTAAGAAGCTCCTGAAATAGAACCTTAATCAATTTTTACTATTGCAACAGTTAGAAAATAAGGTTAAAAGATACCTCAAGGGGTCATACATGCAAGCACTTGCCTGGTTAATACTTACATTAAAAATAGAGGCAGAGCTATACTAAGAATTAGTTATTTTTAACTATAGAAAAATTCTAATATTTGAAATTGCTTAGTAAATCCCCTACCTAATTTATTATCTCTACTTAGCAAGATTCTGTCTGCTCAGTATACAAGGGGAAGAATTATTTCTGCCATTGGGAGATGGTTGGCACAAAACTTTGAGTACAGCTGTTGAGTATTCTTTCATTTTCTACGGATTGAGAGCTGCACATTCTTTGGTCTTTCCTCATTGATCATATTTCCTACATTATTCTCCAAAGATGCCCACAGTTGATACACAGCTTTCTGATATTTGTTTCCTGAAGCAGAATATTTTACTGGGTATATTCACCAGTGCTGATTAGAACAGGAGCATTACTTAATGAATTTAGCAAATAATTTCCTATAATGCAGGAAGATCTTTAGGCCTTCTTGACCAGTTTTAGTCAGAAAGATCTTGGCCTTCAGGAATAACCCCCAGTTGAACAGAATCACTGTGGGAGATAGACAAAGGCTTTGGGATATTAGTGAAGAGATCATTGCATTAGTTTCTGGTTTGCAACTGACAGAAATCCCAGAGTGCTGATAACTCAAAACTTCAGGAATTGTTGCCAGCATTGATTAGAGATGTATGACTCCTCAGTGATTTGTGATGTGATGTTGACCAGAGAAAGGTGATGTATTACTTGTTTCCAAGTAGTCTGAATAATGTATCAGATTTACATGTAGCAGTATCCAGTTGTTCGGGAAATAATCCCAGTTAAATGTTTGTTAACCAGAATATGGTTATCTGAATGACTTAGCTGCCCCAGAGCTTTTGAGGAGCTCCAAGCATCTGTTTTGTCTTTACTGTTTTTCAACAAAATCTTATAAATGGTTTACAAATCAGCCCTTGCTTTGTCAGCCTGAGAGGCTAACAAGACAGATAGACCAGAGATACTTTTGTGTGACTTATTCATCCAAGATTCATGATCAAGAAATGCCCTTCACTCTCCTTCCTGCGTTAAATAGATTTTGGAATAAGTTGTAGCTGGGTCTCAAGCCAAAATAAGAGGTTAGCAAGCAAAATTTTGAATCTACTCTGAAAGATGTCAGAAGACTGGAGGACTGGATATCCTTTAGTCCTGCCTTTCTGATTCAGTTTCTTGGCCTAACATGAATATAATTATGACCCTTTTAAGAACATGATTCATGTTTCCAGGCTTATCTAGAAATATCATAATTTATTTTGATTTTTAAAAGGTTTCTAATACAATCATAGTAGTTCCTAATCCTTTCAAAGATTTAGCCTGCAAGACTCTAAGAGACAGTTTATTTCTGAGTAATTTTTTCAGTATAAAAAAGAATCAACACATTAGTGAATACTCTATAGAAAGTGGAGTTTTGAGATTTCAACATTATGAATATTGGATTTGGTTTATCAGCAATCAAAGAAATACCTTTGATTTGCTATTGATTGTTTGCTATTTATCTTAAAGCCAGCATTTAAATAAAACACATCTAGCAGAAAAATATTTCTCATGTTATCTAATGTATTTAGTACAGCATGAGTAAATATAGAACCTGGGTATTTTCTGGGGTGGCCTGTAAATTAAGGGATATAATTTTTTTTTATTGGTGTAATGGTAGAAATTAAAATTGTAGAAAGAATTTTGTGATATATTTAAATGCTTCTTTTCTTCCTATTACTTAATATTACACTGATATCATTCCCAAAAATGCCAGTTATGTATAAAGTAATAGGGTGTTAAGAATTAAGTGCTCTGCTAAGACATAAGTGAAATCACAGTAAGTCTGACAACATTAGCATTTGAGTAATGTTAGAATACCTATTCCATTGCACATTATTACCTTCTATTAAGATAGGTATTTCACGTATGAGAGTATCTGGAGGTTAAAAAGAGGAGCTACTTTCAAGAGATGGAATTGATTTATCTCTTGTTTTGTTCCTGCTAAAACCAGCTCTGAGTATTATAATGAGCAGAGTTTTATTTTGAAGTGAGGTTAGGAATATTCACTTCAATGGATCTTTCAGATTGTATCTTTTTCCTTCCTTTGTGCACATATTTTGTTTATAAGTTTAATTTTAATATGGCTACTTAGAATGACAAAATTAACACAGAGTGAAATACAGATCATTGTGGTGGATTTACCTGGCCCAGTAATTAAACACACTCAAAGTCATTATCTCAATACCCAACATACTCCTGCCTGCCATGGGATGGGGTAAAGAATAGGAAAAGCAAAAGTAAGAAAACTTATGGATTCAGATAAAGACTGTATACTAAACAAAGGAAAGAGGGAAAAGCACTTGCAAAAACAATCA
Organism: Corvus hawaiiensis; assembly: GCF_020740725.1. Classification (NCBI taxonomy): domain Eukaryota; kingdom Metazoa; phylum Chordata; class Aves; order Passeriformes; family Corvidae; genus Corvus; species Corvus hawaiiensis. The sequence continues at coordinate 38,506,514 of NC_063216.1, forward strand.
TTCACCATCTCTCACAAGCAGACAAATGGCCAGTCAGCCTCCAGGCAACAGCCACTTTGTAGGGCAATTCCCTACCTCTCTCCTCTCTCCCTTATCCCAGCTTTCCAGGCTGTTTCTTGCCTCCGCCCCTCCACTCTCTAGGCAGGGGTGGGGTCCCCGTGTGCAGAAAAAGGAAGCATAAAGTCTGTGTAAGGACTGTTCATTAATAACCAAGACGTTGGTGTGATACCAGCAGCGGTGTAGTCATAAAAGCAAAGCACAGCACCATATGGGCTGCTGTGAAGAATGTCAACCCAGCCGGACCCAGTACAATCAGTTCAATGCTATTTAAGTATCAACACTTTTAATGTGTAAAATATGTGATTATTGCTTGGACATTTTAGGTATTTTCTTCACACTTTGGCACAGAGGTAGAATAATAGCATATGCCAATGTTCATGTGTTAGGTGCAATTAATGCTGACAAAAGTGATGTTACCAGCCAAAATAAGTGAGATAGCTTAAAGTAAAAGACAAAATCAATTTCATTTCCATGGAGATTCTCAACTAATTTAAAATTAGAAAATGAATTTAATTATAACATTCTTCCCAAAAAAAAAAAAAAAGTTAATCATTGTGAAGGACATAAATTCTGATCACACATTTATTCATTTAAAATTGAACTTTTTCCTTTGACTTTGCTGAACATAGGTTAGCTATCTGTCATGCTTGTTTGATATCAGACAACAGATTAGAAAAGGTAAAAATTCAAAGTGGATGATTTCCATTCTAATCTTGTCAATGTCTTTTCATTAGATAGGAGAACTCATTTATCTATAATATGAACAAGACCGATACTGGCTGAAATTTGGAGTACCTAGAATTTTACTTTGATGTCAGTGCTTCTCATATTATGAAAATCTCTCTTCTACATTTCCAATTCATTTTGATTTAGTGAGAAATTAAAGCCCATTCTTTCAGTCATTTAAGAAGAGTGACTGCACATACACACAAATAAAGCCAAAGCTTCTAATCCAGTAAAGCTTTCTGTGCTTTTTAGATGCTGTATTCATCTTTGTTTTTAAAAGAACAAGAAATGTAATCAGAACACCTTAGAAGGAGCATTAACACTTGCCTTATCCTAAAGTCACACTGTAGCAGAGTACTTAGCAACTGAATGGAGGAAAAGGTCCTTAGGGAAAGCTAAGTCCCTATGGAATTAGCTGTGGCAGCTGTGTACAGAAGATAACTACATTTCTCAGTTTAATAGGGAGTAATAGTGAGCTTCTATAGGTAGACTGAATGAACAAGCCAAAATATTTGTGCAAACTGTAGCCATGTAGCCACCCAAGTAGACAAGAATGCAAGGCAGAGTTTTCAAGAATTTCAGCAACACCCTGAGCCTGTGAGCTGTGGTGCAGTGGCAGATTCACTGTCGGTGTGCTATCCCACTGCTGTTAACACTGAGGAACACCTTCTAGGGCAGTCAGGGGATTAGTCTAATCCTTAGTGCTAGGCTTGTGAAACGCATTGGCTCAACTACCTGAACAAAACCTCGTCCTGCTTTCCTCCTGCTACATAGAAGTCAGGAGATTATCTCTGTGTAAAACACCAGCTAATTTTGAGCTAACCTACTGCTGCTTTTGGGGGATGACTTCTGCTCTATGATGCTTTTCCACTGAATTCAGAACACCATATTCTAATATGCAGTTAGGAAAGGAGCAACTGAATATTATAAAAATCATAAAGTGAAGATGATTGCTATGGTGATTTAGGAAAACTATGCACAGACTTTAAATCCTTAAATTACAAGCTATCTGGATCCTATAGCATTTCTATTATATGCTAACTATCCCTTAGGACTGCTTTTAATCCAGATAATTTCAGCAATCTACTTTAAACAGCTATGAAAACGTCCTGGTGGAATGTAAAGCAGATGTGGAAATTCATGTCCAGAAGGGAAGGGTCCAGAATGTCTCTAACTTTTCTCCACTGCTGAAGCCAGCATATTAAGAAACTATGGTATAATTGGTGGAACTATATACAACCTTTATATTAATTCTGTAAATGAGAAAAAAAGTGAGGACTCTTCATACTGGGGCTAAAGGCATGCGATGTGAAGAGTCATTGTTACACAAAGGAAGGACACGGTATTAAAGGAGGTTTCTTTGCTCTTCTTCCTTAGGTTCTTCCAAATGTACTCTTTCCTCACACAGAAATTATTAACTAACACTGGCCTTACCAGTAATTATTAGAGTGACTAGCAAAGAGTTAGTAGTTTCATAATATAATTTAGGTGATCCTATAGCATTTTTTGTGCATAACAAAATAAACATATATTTAAACAGTGTGCATAACAAAATTCTATGTCTTCTCAGTTTCCTCTCTGCAGTAATTGCTAATGTTTCTCTTTAATGTGATTACAATTCTTTTGACTATGTGGAAAAATCATCTCCACAAATATCATGTGCACAAGCAATAGATATGATTGCCTTAAGGAAAAAAATCTCTAATATAAATTGCAGTTTTTATTGGTCATTTATTGCTAATTTGCCATGCACCTTGTCAGTGTTTGGTAATATTATTAATCTGTAATTTTCAGGATCACCAGAACTTCCTTTGAGTGATAATTCTCAGCATTTTCCATTAAATATTCTGCCATAGATTGTGTTCCAAAAATGTTTTAGATCCTTTCTTTCAAAAGTTGGCACTTTTTTTGTGAAGTCATCTGAAGGTTTAGAGTGCCTCCCTTTTTCTCTCCTTTTCTTCTGCATGAAAGGAACAAAATGAATATTTTGCTTTCTTTGAAAGCAACAAAATGGACAAAGCCAAAGAAAGAGCAAATGTGGTCCAAAATCAAGAAGTTTTTTTCCCATTAGTTATAGTTAATAAATGTAAAAGGCAGTGGTCCAAAAGCAACACAGAGAAGATTTCTGGTGATCAAATTTCTAAGAATGAATATCTTAATGACTGAGAGAAACAGGTAAAAAAAAAAAGATAAATAGAAGGTCATAGGAGATCTTGAATAGATCAAGGGTCTGTTAAAAGATATATGATGGGAAGAGAAAAGAGTGAATCATGAATCATGTTTTTCCTAGGACTAGAAAAAATTAAAAAAAACATTGCATCTGGCAATTTCTCAAGCAAATAGAAATGCACAGGGGTAGGGTCACTAGAAAAGAAATGAAGGAAGATATTACCAAATCCTTGCACTGAATCAACTAGAAATGAGTTGGAGAATCACCACTGCTTTCCATCTTTGAGTACCTCCTAGATCCCAGCCTCCTTAAGACCTTGAAGCAGAAACAGCATTCATAATTGCAATTGCTGTTCTGCTGCTTAAAGCCAGAAAAATGTGTTTCTATGATCACATATACAACTGAAAAAATTTTTGGCAATTCACCATTGCCAAAAGAAGTCCTGCCCAATCAGATGCCACTTTGCTTCAAACTCAAGACACAATATGACCAACTGCCACCCTAATTTTAAAAATATTATTGCATTTTCTTAAAAATAAAAATGGAGTTGTTGGTTTTGAATGGGGGATTTTTTGCCACTCATTTTGAACTTTCTGGTTTATACAGGACTTTCAAAGTAGAATGGAAGGATTGCTCTCACTCTATTCCTAACATAGAACTCATGTCCCAGTTCTTCCGAATCAAAAGATGATCTGGAATCTAGAATTTCACTGTGTATGAGATGAACTTTCAACTCTTAAAAATTCCAACTTGAATAAGGCATCTATATCTTATCTAGATATTTTTAGGATTTATCACCTCATGTAGTCAATGTATTTCTTAATAAGTGAGTCGAATGACCTCTTATCAAAAGATAAGTGGGTAAAATCCCCTCCTTTTATTTAAAACTGTCATTGATTTTAGTATGCTTTGAGTCAAGAAATTACAGACCATTTGTATCTGTTAAAAGAATGAAATATACTAGATACGTTAATTCGTGAGTGGCAATCCAGATGTGATGTAAAACAAAATAGAACCCTAGTCTCTATAAATATTCTCTTGCATAGTTACAAGATGACTAATTTTTTTACCTGCACATATTTCCACACCAGATTGAAAAAAACCCCTACGATTTGTGTAAAAAGATTGTTGTTGTAGACAAAAGTTGATCTTAAGCCTTGTTTTCTTACTTTGAAATCTCAGAAGTTCATGACTGGCTAATGGAAACTTTATCTCTTTGCCCTTTAGAAATGTAGACCTTTAAAAGACTCCAACTCAGTAAGAGTTCAAAGCAGTTTATAATGCTGTAATAGTTACAGCCTGGATTACCAAGCAAAAGAATGCAGTTTTACTAGGTTTGGCATCTTTGAAACTGAGTTTCTTAGTGCCGTCAGAAGACAGTGTGGTGGTTTTGTGCAACGCTATTGCTCCACTTTTACACTGTCTGAGTTTGATTTCTGACTTTTTAAAAGCCTGAATGACACCAAAGTATTTGCTACCACTCTAACGCATTCATCTGGTCATCTCATCTAGATTAAACCTCTCTACTGGACAAATTTTTAGAAATGTATATAAAAATAAGGAGGCCTGCTCTTAAAAACATTGTAGTGTAAGATATGGACATGGACCTTGTATTTGAGATAACAGAAAGAAGGAATCAGAAAATATATACAGGCTATGAAAACTAGTGACAAGGAAGATAATGTTATCAGCCGTCAGGAGGGACAGGGGGAAGTAGCAAAAAGATTTCAATCCCAGAACACAGGTTTTATCTCATGAGTTTAGAAAGTCTGTTCTGAACATTCTGCATTAATCACTTTAAATAAATGAGTTTTTTGATTTTTCTCATCTACTGATTTCAAAACTAGTCAAAAAAGCTCCATTTTGTATGGACCATTTCAGTCTGACATTCTGACATTAAATCTCATTAAATGAGATTAAATTCATTAAATGAAATTTTTACATTTTTATGCAAAATAATTTAAATCCAAACTTTAAATGAAACACCAGAACTAGAAATAAAATAAAGAAAGAAATTTTATCCAGGTCCATAATATATCTTATACATGAAGATTTTAATATTTTTTTACAATTTCTTCTCACATTTCTCTTTCATGTGAGCAGGTAACAACTAAGAAGAGAGGGTTCAATTAAAAGTAAGTCACCATCAAAGCGGTGTTACAATTACTAAACTGAAAACCTGAGTTTTTCACTAATTAACATGACCAGTGTGGTATGTATTTCTCTCAACTGTGATAAGGTTAAAGTGATCTAAGTTCTTAATCAGTGAATAGAAAAATCTCACATTTTACTTCTGCCATCCTGAGTGTTAAAGTGTTTTAATGGATTTCAAAACTGTTACTCTGTATTTTAGTTCAACTACATTTGTCTATGAATTTCCAGAGGTCTTGCCACCAAATTATCTTGCTTGGGACCTATATCTGCAAGGACAGAACACCCTCTGCCAATTAGTACCTCTCTGGTTAGAAAAATATTTCGGTCGTCTGCTGAAAATATTATGACTGAAAATATTATTTGTATACGGTCCTTATATTGAATGTCAAAAATGTTTTGGAAAACTGACATCACACAAGCCAATAAAAAAATCTTCTGAACTATAAGAAAGACCAGCACAAAAGGACTTGAATAGTAGACCAGTGCACCGGCAGACATTCCTTTGTATGGTCTGTGATATCGGACTGGATGCTTCTCATTGGTAGATACAGCTTTGGCTTAGGGAGAATGCTTTCCAGCTGAGTAGTATATTCAAGTTCCTAGATGTCTTTATTAAAAGAAGGTTATAAACATGCTGTGTTTTAGGCTGCTGGAAAATCTGGAAGTTGTTTTCCACACACACACACCTTGGGGGAAAAAAAGCCCTGCAAAAAAACGTTGTCAATTTTATAAACACACACAAGCCAAACCTTCTGGCTGCATTCTGTGCAAACATATAGGTGATGGGGTGTAATGCTCAGATTATTATGGTCAATATCCAACATTCAGAAATAAGTAACATGATCTGCTGTCCCTCCCCTCTCCTGGTGTGATGCTCATCTATCTTTACACAAGTCATCTTTTCTTACACAAGTGAGCTATCAATACTGTTGGTATCTTGCCTTGCTGAAAGTACTCAAATCCTTTTTGTTTCAGGATCACTGGACCTCATAAAATTTTTTCCTTTAAAAATTTCTGGGTATCTCTAATGCTATTTACATTATAGCTGCTTTAAATATTCTATCAGGTTATGCTCTAAAAAGTTCAGTCAGATAAGATATCTTTGGATCTGTTGTTCCCCTGTGCAAAAGACAGATCTATATAATTTCTGTTGAGCACTCCATAAATTGCTTCACTCCTAGACAATACCACTTAAAAATAATGCCTCATACAAGATTCAGCCTACCCACTATCAATTAGAAAAGCCCATTTGCAAGGCTTAGTTAATTGAAAGTTTTCCAGCAGGATTATTCTTAGAACAATTATATATTTTCACTCTCAGTTCTTGTTAATTAGTCAGTCATGAAATAGTTCTTACTCACCATAAACTCTTTGAAGTTCAATTCACTAGGAGAAATTTCATTCAGCCCATTGTTTGTTCAAGTTTTTATCAGATAAAAATGCCGCTTATTATTTTTCTTACCAATATGCATACTTATTTCTAACACGTTCATATTAATTTGCATATCAGAAAGATCTGTTTGACAGATTCTTTGTCATCCTTTTACAAAAATTCTTCTTCTGTTAGCAGCCAATTAATTACATTAAAATACGTACGTTTTCTGGTACAATTATTTTGCAGGAAAAAAAAAATAGTATGAAGTGTCCTGCCAGTGGTGTATAAAATGTTGCTAGAGTTTTGGTGTGTGAAGAAAAACTAAGTGTATAAGGAAGCTGTGGCCAAGAAAGGAGTGGAAATAATATAGAAATAACATATCAGCTAGGTGATTGATAACTTGACCAGTACCACATGACACACAGGCGGAAGCAGTAGTACCATACCAGTAACACTAACCCTGGAGATTCAAATACTCTACAATTTTTTCTAATACTAGATTTTTTTCCAAAATAGATAGCACATAAAATTAAACAACATAAAAACCATAAAAACATAGGTTTTTTTAATTGTAAGTCTCACAAAAGATCTTACCTATGCTTCATTCATGTGCTTAGTTACCAATGTCTTTGAAAGGTGGACAGATTCTAGAATAATTGCTAAGAATTAATTGAGTAAATTAACTACTCTTTCTCCAGGGCATAACTTAGGGTTGTTGAACATTAGCAATTCAGCAAGATGACTTTAGCAGAGCGTTTAGTACAGACTTCAGTTCACTCTCTCAGGAGAGTGACAGTATTGACATCTACTCAGCCAGAAATATGCCTTACAGTCTGCTTCCCTTCTCCAGTACCATCTCTGTGGTTAGTATTTCCATTAACTTGTTGAAATTAAGATAAAAAATTTCCTCGAGGACAGATGGTATGTAAGCATGTTGAGAAAAGAACAAGAATGGCAACAAGGACTCCCAGGTTTCTTTGCCTAAGGCTTCGTTTTAGCATCTTTGCAGAGCTCCATTTTTCTTTCCCACCCTTCCCACTTTATTTTCCTCATTTACCCACCACTGAAACAAACATGTAGACCTTGTAGTTTCATGAAGCATACGCTAGGAATATTCCACATGCCTTTCTTTTCTGGAATAGCTCTTTGTTTCCAGGACTCTCACATCTGTCCCAAGCTGAGTCGTCATCCTTAGGCTGCACTTGCTGTGAAGGCACCTTGTAAATTATGTCAATAAAATATTGCAACGGGATTCTCACAGCCCTCCCAGAAATGTGGCCTCACTTTGGCTGAAATGGTAAGAATCTTTTAGCTGATGAATTTCTTAGCTGTCAGCTACATTTTTCTCAGGTCTACAAACTGCACCTTAGGAAGGGATGTGTAAGATGGCCTTTATGCCCTTCTGATCTCAACCCACCCGGCTCCAGGATGTTTTCTCCTGTGACCAAAGGGTTGTTACCAGTTCAGCCAGCTGGCAATGACCTCAAAGAGCTGATATTTTTTCACTTTGTATTAGATCTGCAGAAATCTCTTGCCAAATTGGCCTCTGTCCAAAGCCATGGAAATTCTCTGAAATGTACTTGAAAACCAAGTTTACCATCTAGAAAAGATAAAGCCATGATAGAAGAGGCTCCCATCCACAGAGATTTTGGACAGGAGTTAGGCCTCTGTAACATGTCCCTCAGATAGTAAAGGGGAGACATTGTAGTAGCTTGTGGGATTGTCTTTTAAGGGCATAGAGGCAGTGAATTCTGCTTGTACCAGATGTTTTGGATAGTCCTTTAACTCCTTATGACACATACAGGGTTCCCAAAGAAGATGGGTCCTCTTCGAGTCACCATTTTTTCTGTTGGTTCTGGAGTCTCCCATAGAGATGTTTCTATACTCTCCATGACTGCCACACACAACTGCTGAGAGCAGTGAAATTCTATCCAGAATGATGTATAAAACTGGGGAAGACTGTGGACCATGATGCATGTTGAAGGAGTGTGATTTATCCATCAATTACATCTATGTAAGAAAAGACATTATCATATCATCGGTACTACTAGTGCTGATAGTCCTAAACAGTCTTCATACACAGTGAAAATTCCTCTATCTACCTTTAATGTAAATATAAAATAGAAAAATATTGTCAGGTTGTAGTCGCACAATTGCACAGTTTCTTGCACAGAGGCCACATATAAATACAGCAACTGGAAGCACTTTCCTGTCTGTAGATCAGAGCAAATACCTCCACTGTGTTCTGATTGCAAGCCAGGGGACTGTCAGTGGTCCCAGCCCACTGTACATACTCTGGTGTGTTGGCAGAAGCAGTTGCTCACTATGTTCCAACATACATTTTTTTGTTGTCTACACTTCATTCAGTAGAAAGGCTTATGTGTCCTGTTTGTGTGTCTGTTTCCTCTAGCTATATTTTTTGGTTTAATAGGAGATATTATCTCTCTTTGCAGTTATTCTGTATATGTTATGACATATATGTCATATATGTCAGGACAGATTTGATGTAAAAATACGTGACTTTTCTGTGAAATACAGTAAAGCCTTTGTTTTTCAGCATGTCCCTTTATTGAACTCTGGAATAGAATTTTCACTTTATTTAGATATTATTAGTTCAGAAAATGCAGATGGCATAAAGGTACATTATACATTAGGTCTTTAATACTGAAACTTAATGGCCTGACAGCTCTTCTTAAACCTTTTTTTCTTCTTTCTGTCTCTTACCCCAGGTGCTTTTTGAGTAGGGCTCATGCCATGTTGTCTCCAGCTTTCTCATGGGCCTCATCACATACTCAGATTTAATTATTTTCATGCTGGTTGTCTTTGGCTGTGGCATGCCCTAAGCAGTAGGAAGTCGGTAGGAAGCAGCAGCTGAGCACATTTCTGCTGCATGGCCTGTTTCAATGATGGGCTGTTGATTGCCTGATGTTTGGCAGGATGGGTGTAAACAACCTCACTCCAGCTGGAATCATCAGGGCATCTTGAGCCCCATAGAAAAGAGTTCTTAAAAAGATGGTGCTGTTCTTTAACAAGATTTCAAATCCAGCTGATAAGGTAAGAGCATTTTAGAGATGTTCTTCAACTTCTACAAGGTACTTGAATTATAACAAGGTAATAAATGGGTTAAAGGTAAAAACAAGGACTAAACAAAATAAATCTGACACACATGAAAGTGGATTAGAGGCTGAAATAGTGTCAGGCTACAAACCGTAACACCTTACTGGGAACTATCAACCAGACAGAGACTTTCTACATTTGGTTTTCTGAGGGTAATTCTCACCTCAGTCTTCCTCAAAATTTTAACTGCTAGTATAGAAGAAAATCTGAAGTCAAAATAAAGACTTCAGGTCACAGGTGGTGGGACTGTAAATTATAGTGGTGAGATATGATCAAAGATAAAAAATATGAAGTCTTTCTTCTCACAGTTTTGTATTAGGTCAGATAAGAGCTGCATCATCACTCAGGAAGGAAAAAAAGATACTCTTTTGTTTCTTACTGTCTGCCCACTGGAAATATTAAAAATTTATACTTTTAAGTGGATGAATAGTATCTGTTGAAAAGATTCAATTGAAGAAAATACTAAAATACTTACTTCTTGGAGATATTTTCATCCTTAGACATTTTGAAATACATTTTAGAATAAGAAAAAGACAAATTTCAGCATTATGAGTGATTTCTACAAAAAAAAAATCCTATAGTATCAAAATATATATTTTATTTTTACAAGGTAATTAAACACATACACAGAATATGTTCGTATTTTCAAGATATCTTAGTGGCATAAAATCTAAATTTTCCTAGATTTTAAATTATGAGCTTTATATGTCTTTTCATGCTTTAAAAAGAGCGCAGAATCTGTTTTCAGTGAAAAAAATATTCTCTTGAACTGCCCACACAGGAATTATCTTTCGAAAGCCACGTATTTTGATTATCTGTACTAAACGTCATTACAGAGTTCTTCTTTTCTTCCTGCATACTACAGGTGAACTCTAGGAAACATCTTGAGATCTTGAGTTAAGAAGCAATAAAATATTTTATCACCTCTTGAAATTAACATGCTCAAAGACAACCCAGTTAGAGCACAGAATTAGTAAAGAATAACAACAATGATAGCCCTTATAGTGAGAAAAAAGGAAGACATTGATAAATTATTTTAGAAAAAGAGCTGAAGAGCAAATAATGTGAGCACTTCTACCTGATAAAGATCCTTAATGGATATATTATCTTTCATTTTGAACTCATGTATACGGTAGTAATTGTTATTAATAATGTGTTAGCTGTTACCCTTGAATAGATAAAATGACAGTGCAATTATGTATAATGCTAGGGGGGTTCTGTTTATTAGATAACTGTATAGCAAAAAGCAGGCTTGAAATAGCTTCAAGTTCTTTTGCAATATTCTATTTTAAAAACAGTAATTTGCAGTTACTGTCTTTTTTTCCTGCAGTAAAAATATAGCAGCTGTCAATAAAATAGAAAAAGTGAAAGAAATAAAAAATTTAAAAGCAATAGTGCAAAGAATTCCACGGCAGGGAAAATAAAGGAGCTGTAAATGAGCAGAGTTAAACCTGTATAAAATATTTGAAAAATGAATCCAGCATTTTACAAGAGCTGGTTTTCCAATGTATAGGTTTCAGTGGCAGATGCACTCTACAGTTCTTAATAAGCTTTTAGCACTACCTATGCAAGCTGAATCCTTTCCTGTTTAATACAAAGTTATGGCAAAGCAATTTGCTTTGTGGAATGAAAAGGAATCTGAAGAGTCCAGACAGAGAAATCCAATTTCATCTCCAGACAGCCCCCGTGCTATATGTCCTCCATTTTAATGACTGATGGATTCTATCTCTCCTTTCCTGGCAGCACAGAAGACACTGGCTTTCCCCTAGTGCAGAACCAGTTAAAAATTCAGTGTTATATTTTGGGGGGTTTATTTTGGTCGAACAAAGCTTGCAATGCATGTACATACATTTATTAATACCTTGCTTCCTTCTTCCATTAATTCAGCTAAAATACAATTTCCAAGTTAATGAACTGTAGGCTTATATAAATTCTGTCTGTTGCTCCATCAGCCTTTTCTGATGCTTTTCCATTGATCCATCAAGCGTGAGCTGATTGCAGATTTCTAAAACATAAAACACCTCTTACTTGAAGACCAAAGCTGTATCTAAGCCTCTGAAACACTCATGAACGTCTCTATGAATCTATAACACATTTTAAAAAGTATATTTTTTATTTTTTCCTTTTCTTGTCACAGAATGTCAAGTTTAAGGTTTTTTAGATTGATCAAAGTCTGTCCTCAGAGAAATGACTAGTTTTATGTGCTAGTTCCAATAAAAGAATCAAATTTGACCTGATGTTGACAACAAATTTTGAAGGAAAATTTACAGGTTTAGGGGGCAAAACTTCAATTTGTTCACACATAGTGAAGTCTCTTGATCCTATAAGTACATTGAAATCGAATTATTTGATTGCTAAGTATGTGAGAAGATTTTTATTCTTGTTAAAGCTGTCATTCAACTTTACCAGTAGTAAAGACTCTACTTTGTTACACACTTCACTGTTTGCAAATAAATCTGTTTATGCATTCAGACCAGAAACAATATAACTCAAAATTTTCATTGCATGGGAAATTAAAAAGTTATTTAAAAGGGAAAAGAACTGACCTATTTTTAATAAAAGTGAATTATGGAAGGCAACCATTTCATTAAACAGTAATTCAAACTGGTTTGCATAGAAATATTCTTAATGAAACCACCTCAAAATGTAAATTCTTAGGCTTTGTTCTATGATTTTTAAGAGAGAACCCCTAAATTTCTAGTTAGGGTTGAAATATCTGAGCACTACTGACAAGGGACTCTTGGATTCCCACAAGGATTTTCCGATCTCTAGATTCAGTGGTACCAAGTACAATTTGACATTAGGAATGGAAACCAGGCATTTGGGGACAGTAAGCCTGAAGCTTCTGGCTTCTGAGCCAGAGTCCTGGAATGGTTTTGATCTTGGCAGCCCACAGAGTTAATAGGTGATGTATTCAGAAAGCATGCAATTGAAAATTGGTGGATTTCTTGGAACAATATTCCACTGAACACTATTCCTTCAGAAATTGAAATGAAACTCAATTTTGCTTGTAAAACAGAAATTGAATTATGTGACTTTAAAAAAAGGAATATTTGCTACATTTGAGGAAAAAACCAAAATCCTTTTGGTCAATGTAGGATTATTTTTTCCATTTGGAAACTGTTATGAATACTACACCACTTATTTCTTGACTGTAGAAATCATCTTAACTTGCATATACACCACTTGGGTTTTTCTTGAGTAAAATGACTAAAAACTCATATGATACTTAAACTGAACAGTTGCTGTAGTTCAGTAGTTAAATCTTTTCCTAACCTAGTAGAGATCACTACCTCAGTAACAGTTCATTAATCTATTGGGAAAAACAAAAAGGGAATGTCACAATACACTTTTTTTCCTGGTAATATATTTTCTTTGTGTTGTATGTGTTTTATTGCAGTAGGAAAACTATATGAACCTACAAACCTGTGACATATCTAGTTAAATAACAGCATGGGCAGAAATTTAATCTTCACTTGTTCCTCTTGCTCATATGCATTTCCATCAATTTGCTGATATTAGAGTACAGCTAAGCACAAATTAGATGGGGTTTTGGGGAGGGTTTTGCTCGCTTGCTTGCTTTTGGGGGTTGGGTTTGTTTGTCCTTTTGTTTTTTTTCTCTTCCCTATTTTTCTTCAGTTTCCAATGAGAAAACAAACTACAAAAGACCACCGGAACTAGAAGTCTACCAATTATTTGCTCACTGAATAACATTTCTGTTTTTTCTAAATGCTTCACTTTGAGCTAGATCAATATGAAGGAAAGCGATATGATAAACATTCTTTAACTATCCTTACATATGCAGAAAGTAATTTGATATCACATAGTATGCAATTCACTTATCAACTATTTAATTGTTCTTCAAATAAGGTCAACATACTTCCAGTAGAATCCATTAGTATACCATTAGCATTCTAAATGTTATTCGTTAACTACTATACATATGTGAAATGAAACTCATCCAAGATAGCAGAATTTTAAGAGATGTCAGGACATTTGGGTTTGAAATATGCTTACACTCAGGAATCCAAGAAATGTTTATATTTTAAATTAATCTTGTGGTTGTACTCTGTTTCACTCCTTGTTTCTTCTGGTTTTCTGTTTCACTTCCTGACTAATACTTTCCAATTTTTTTTCCTCTATAACTGTAAGAAATGCACTCTGCATGTAATTGCTAGTCTTCATTTGATCACTCAATACATTAATTTTTCCCAGCATATTCACTGTATATTATCTTTCAGCATTTTATTTTTTACCCTGGGAGCTGATTTCTAGAAGTGATTACTTGGAAAAACTGCAGTTTGCTCAATGTTTTTGAAGTCTTAAGAAAAGTTTTTTTTTAGCAACATCATCTCTTTTGGTATATTCTTCAAGAAAGCTAGAACTGTTTATGTTATTTATTGTTTTTATTTATCTTTGTGCCCATCATCTGGAGAAACACTTAATCTTATCAGCTTTGTTTTAATGCCAAAATCCCATTTCAGGGAAATAAATCAGGGTTTTGTTGTTTTAGTGTACTGAGACAGAAAATTGACTTTCATTTAAAAAATCTTGGCAAAAGGAAAGATACGACAACAAACTCCCAAGTTAGTGTAAACTTTCCTAACATGGGATCTTAGATTCTGAATTCAAAACTTATCAACAACTAGAGCAGTTTTAGGACTACTCAGGCTTACCTATCACTTAGGGTGATTGCAACTCTTAGCACCATTTTTTCTCAGCAATTCTAAGTATGACAGTGATCAACAAATGTATTCTTGTGTAAGCCAAGAAGTAGGTTGACTGCACACACAATTTTGGTCCATGTAGATGGTGCTGATATTTTCCCCCCTTTTCAAAGGTTAAGATTGAACACAGTGGCAACCAGTATCTATGTGGAGTTAAGAATTACTGTTATAATTAACAGATTGGCTAAACTGCCAGCAATTAGTAGACTGTATCTAATATTGCTATAATACTGTTAAAATTGTTATATAGAACATCTGTGATATATATAACTCCTAATTCATGTAAATAGGTAATTTGCTGGCTCCTTCAAAATCGTGAAATTATGAACTTGCAACAGCTGAGAATGTTATCTATTACATTTGCATAATACCTTCCCTGTACTTAACCACCTACTGGCATATTTCTAAGATATTTCAGTATTTATGCACTTCAGAAAGGGACATTTTCTAATTGTAGTGTTAAATTTTATGTATAGTAAGGAAAAAAAAAAAGAGCACAACCAACAAACCAATGCAAACCAAAATAGTAAGCAAAAAAACAAAGATAGAAGTTAAAACCAAAATAAAAAAACCCCTTCTACCCTGACTTCATGCAGGAAATGTTACTGAAATGTGTTAAAAGTATTTTAAACAGTGAAGAAAATGGGTTTCTGCAACCTTGCTCATGATTTCTTCTTTGAATGGGTGGTGAAGAGCCCTTTAATTTTGCTTTAAGATATTGTGATTAAGATGCAAGACACTTATGTTTTACTACAAATGTAATAACAATTTAAAGGTGAACACATTTTTATGTTGCTACTTTTGGCAGTTGTGAATATAGCAGTTCTTGAGAACATGATCATTCGTGAGAAGCATTCATCACACTGTTTCCAAAATGAGTTCCAAGTGATCATGGCCATAGTATAATAACTCTTTAAAGCTGTCTACTTTGCAGTTTATAAGGAGTAATATTCACGCAATCATCACTCTGAAAGATGATTTGAAAGTTGATGAATGTTTTAAGACCATTGCTTCTTCAGTGTGATTTCATATAGAAATGGGAAAACCAGGAAACCTCTGCAATGTTTTGTACCTTTATACCTTACCTAAGTGTAAAATTACAACCCTTGAGTTTGCCAAGACCAACTTCTCAGATTTAAGTGGCAGAGCACAGTTCGTATTGTACACAGACAACTACAGCAGAAAGTGGAGGAATAAACTTGAGACAGTTCCAGGAACAGGCTGAACACACCTGAGCTGGCAAACTAAGCCTTGCACAGTTTGTGAAAAGTTCATGTGCCCTGAGAATTTGTGATTAGGTCTGTTGTTTTCAAAGCATAATCTACCTGAGCTTCCTATAACCCCTTAATATTTGAGGATATGTGCTCTAGTTTCAAGATCTGTTCTTGATACAACTACAACAGTTTAAGTGTTTCATTTGAGGGAAAGCAAACCAATTAAGAAAAAATAAAATTAGTCCAATAATCTCATTGTCCAAATGTTCTGTTATAGAAATACAATTCTGGCAGCCTTACAAGTTTCTGGAGAGCTGAAGGTGACAAGAAACACAATGTAATTTTCACACTTCCCTCTTAGTTCTTTTTCTTTTGGCCACCTAAATCTCATTAGCTGGTCTCCAGGTGTCTGAGTTTTACTAGGAGCAGAAATTAACATCTTTTTTGCATGTAGCAAATGTAACACTGTTTTTAACAACACACCCGTAAAACAACAGACCTATAAAACAAGCAAACAAACAAGTTCAAAACAAACAAAAAGGTAAATGAATACTTTATTAGACTATTGAATTGGCATGGGTGATGCATGTTCTAATAAATCTTTTTCTCATAAAAGCCTTGAATAATTTCTTTTCATCTTTAGAGAGAATCTAAAATGTTGATCCTTAATTATACAGGCCTTATGACTATATTTATTGTTGGCCACAAGTACTGAGTGGTTCTGTTCAAATCTCTACAATTGTAACTATCATGCTTATGCTCCTGAAAGAAAACACCCAACAAAATTCAATAATTTGTTTCCTGTTTTTATTATTTTTTGGAGTGAGTCTACTTACTGCAAAATATTTCTATTGATGTAGCTTCCAACTGTTAGTTCCAGGAGTTAGATTTTTACTGAGTAAATAAAGTACAGGAAGTAACTCTGATTATTTCGGATACTGTGAATTTCATGCTATAGCTGCAGCTTTATTAATTCCAGTCCCATACACCTGAAGCTTGAGACTGGTTGCATAGCCAAATATCTATGTATGTGATGCATTACTGCCCTCAGGAAAAGTTTTCTGGTTTGCTTTTTTTCTGTTTGTTTATTTCTTTCTTGCCTCCTTTTTCTTTCTTTTTTTTTTTTTTTTTTTTTTTAAAGAAGACAGTTTTCATCTTGGATGAGATTGCTATTCTACTGATACTGCCTTGGCCTTTCAAATGTAACTGATTGCAAATGGGAAGATCAAGCACTATTCTTTGTGAAATAGAACACACCCCACATATTATTGATCAACAAAGTTAATCTCTATGGCTCAAAGCACTTCTGATATATGTTTATATATTCATTTTTCTCTTGAATATAGATTAATAACTCTAGTGTGTCCAGAGAAACAGAGGTGATTCCCTTGTCTTTATTAACCTGTGCTTACAATTCACTGATATTTTCCCACTGGTATGTCACACTTGCATCTGACTGTATGGATATAAATCATATTATTTTGAAACATTTAGTTCTGGAAGGGTATTGCAGGCAGGGAACAAATAGAAGGTGCAGTTATTTGAGTTAGAGAATAAACTTTTAAAACAAACAAAGAAGACCAGACAAAATTAATTTTAAGCCTCAAGACAAAGGGCTCTCTTTTTGTAATTTTACAGTTTTGAGGTTTAAGTAAATGAAAACTCTTTGCAAAACCTGGATAATAAGGATGGGAGCTGGTTAGGATTCTTTTTTTAAACAGTTTCTTTTTGGAAAGTGCTGATTTGGCAAACTCAAGCTTTTTATGGGCAGCTCCTAGTTTTGATGGATCTTCAGTTAGAAAACATTTCTCAAAACCACGAGATTCCTCTCTAAAGTGGGAGGACCAGAAAAACAAATCTGTTGTGGCATTCACCCACATTCAGGTTCAGTTCCTCTCTGTCTCATCTCCCCCTTTTGTGGGTTACAGGTTTTGAGTTCAGAGGGATGTCATAGAAATTCCTCTATAGGAATACCAAAAAAGTTTCCATAAGTAAATAAAGTGATTCCATAAGTGATTAAAAGGAAAAAGGCAACTGTTTGACTATTTTAAAAGGAAGAATAAAACAAAGTTGTCTTCCATATGAAATGTTGAGATGTTTGAATGCCTCATGGTTTCATAACTCCAGTTTCCAACCATCACAAATTATGTGTTCACAAGGGAGATTTTGGTTATGCACAAATGGGGATAGATAGTCTGTGGCAGGCAGCTAGTTTGGTTTTGCAAATTCATGACAGTAAGGTCACAAATGAGGACAACTCTCCTTAACAAACAATGATCAAAATGAAGACTACAGAGTATCAACTACTTCTCAACAGACTGAATATCTATCTACAGGGTGAATGCAGAGTCTGGATACTTTGCAACTAGTAAAAAACCCCCAAATCCAGTCAATAGTTGAAAGCAAAATGTTTAATTTCACAGATGATATGGCATACATTACTGCATTTTTTGCTAAAAGATTGTGTTGTAAAAAAAAAATCCCATAAGATAAATATTTTCCAACAGTAGGGAAGGTTTAATACATCTGCTATCTGTTGCATAAAATCAAAACTTATCTGATAAGTAGTTACATTTACTACAAAACCAGAAACTAGTGTAATCTTTTACTTTTTTCCCCCGAAGCTGTATATGCTCAAAGAAATTTTGGAACTGTTGCAATCCAACATCTGTGCAGAACACAGAACTGGATGACTCAGAAGATAATCTACAGTGAAAGCTGCCTTAAGAAATCACCAAGTCCCTTCTGCAAAGAAAGATACACAGAGAAAAAAACAACTCTAGACTGACTTATAAGACCTCTAATCTTATACAGAAAAGAAGGTGAATGCTGGAGGAAGAGGAAAATGTGGTTATACACACACATCTGGAAAAAGAAGAAGATAAATGTCTTAATTTAGATTTTTCCTTTATTTTAGGAGTGCGAGATTGAGTCCATTATTCACAGAATGAAAACCATATACAGTCACCCAGAGCTTCAAGACAGTTTACTGACGTAAATTAATTGTGGGGGTGGCTAAAGTTTCTTGTGTGTTGGCATCATGCAAACTGCTGCTGGACATATAAATGTGACTACATTTAGCTGTTACTGAATGGTGCTCACACAGAGAAGCTATGAAGATCTAAAATACTCTTGTATTCCTCTGCAATAACTAGTATCTCAATGTAATGGAAAGCAGTGGAAGGTATCCATCTAAACAGATGCATAAAGTCTACTCAAGAATTCCTAATCAGGGGACTGGCATGGAATAGGAGATGAAATTTGCATCCTGTTATGAGTGAGTAACTAATTGTGAGGTGATATACATTCAGAGTTGCTTGATTTCCAAAAATGGAAAGACACTCATAATAATATGGTTAGGAATATGGCCATAATAGAAAGATATGATTAAAAACTGTGTTTCAGAAGATTGCTTTTGGATTTCTCAGGTACCCTGTGCTCTTTTCCTCCTTAAAGATTCTAATTTCCCAGCTTTTTTGATTTATATTAGCAAAGCACTTTCTTGATAAAATTATATTCTTGTTTAAACAATTAGGACTGAACAACACCTTTTGGAGGGAAGAAAACTGAGAGAAATTCAAATTAAATTAGGGAGAGTAAAAATATAATCAACACATATTAAGCTGTTAGGAAATCTGTTATGTGGTAAAATGGGGAAGAAGTGACAGAAAAAGGCGTGTGTAATGTAATTTATGTTGTTTCCCCTGGGTAGATCTACAGAAAAGACAGCATATGCTAAGAAAGAGATAAATAAATGAGCTCAAGATAATAGGTTTTCTACAGGAATCTGAACAAGCATGAATATTTCTGTGCTTTACTACCGTATAATAAACTCTTCTGTTACTTAAATGAAGACTGGTATGAACCTCAAATGACAGAGCATAGATGTTCCCAGAAGACTTAACTGTGGATTAAAGACACATGCCCTTTAGAAGCATGTTAATCACCGAGTATTTTACCAAAAAACCCAAGGTTAGAAAAATTATTGTTTTGATTTCTACATTCTCCAACTATGCCATTTATAGAAGCACTGAGCTGACATGAGCTAATTCTTGAGTAAAAAGTAGTTATGGCACCTTATCCTACTTTAGCAAACTGGATTGAACACTAAGATAATCTTAGCTGTCTTGGCAATACAAAAAGCCCTCAAGAACAGCCTACAAAGAAAATTCTGTAAATAGGTCATCCTGAAGATCACAGTGGTTAGAAAAATGATTTAGCGTGGATGCTAAGAATCTCTGAGTTTTCTTTCCTATACTCCCACTTGCCACTAACACAGTTTGAGCTTTTAACTTTCATGTTGGCTGTCATTTTTCCTAAGTGATATAGTAAATCTTTCCTTCTTGAAACAGAGATTTCTTAGAAAGGGAATAGGCGGGATGATTAGCCATAATGATTTTGTAAAATGATACATCTGGTTTACTTAAATAATTCCTCTGCCTCTTGATACCATGAGTCAAAACCATATTTCTAAAAAGTCTCTTTCAATTTTTTTCCTGTTGGTGCCTTATTTTGCCAAATTTCTAGCAGTAAAGTTAATAATGGAAAAGTATTTTTGAGTTTAATTTTTTTCTCCAGGTCTAAATTGCACAGTATGTTCTGAACAACACACAAGATATGGTGTAGTCAATTGTTTGATTTCAAATGGACAAATATTTTTTGAAATATACAGAATTACTCTATATGCTAATACAAAAAAACACTTGAAAGAAATGTCACAGCATTTCCTTATAGTAAAATGGGAAATATTAATGATGTGATCTGTATAATAAGGAAGATATTCTGTTACGTATTTCAGAAATACGTCTTTGGTGTGTAGTTGTATCAAATACGGTGCTGCAGAAGTTAGTTACGGCAGATGCTTCATTAAACATATATTTTTATGCATTGTATAAATAAAATAACGAGCATATAAGTGCATTTTTGCATCATAGTAGTTGAGTTAGTTCTTCACTGTTAAATTCAACATGTATTATGTATCTTCAATAAATTGTTTCAGTGATCCCTTCTTTCAGCTGCTCTTATTCAGATTTAAATTATTGAATTAGTGTTCACAGCTCTCTCTGCCTTCTCTTCTGAAGTCCAGGGGACACACACACAGAAGTTTTTTTGGTTGGTTTGGATTTTTTAAAGAAGTCACCTGACATTCATTCTTCCTTTTTTTCAAAGTCTTATAATGTTTTTTCTTTATGTAAATTATAGTGTAGAGTTTACGATACTGTATTGGTTTCCATCCCTTTTCATCCAGCTGGCATCTCTCTCAGCATTTTTAAACCATGGCTGTGTAGGATTCACACAAATATTCCTAGTTACTATGTGTCTGTTGTTCAGCCAGTTGAGTTATTAGAAGACTTGTAAAGGTGCAGTATTTCAGCTTCCAGAAGAAATGCCAACACATTACTTCACTCACAACCAAGCAATTTAAATTTTCTGTAATAGTTGCTCCTTCACGTAACATTGGGAAATTGAAAGGAGCTGTCTTACAGTTTACAACTATGTGGTGTGCAATTTGACAGTGTTTATGGACCTAGCATCTTTATTTCATGAGCTTCCAGAATTTTTAAAAAAGCAGATTAACTTTGTTATCTCATTCATATCAGCTTTCTTATAGTGCTCACCAGCATCTTGCAAAAGCATATTAAGTTGCACTGTTACCGTATGTCACACATTGTTTATTCTCTCCCGAGAGAGATGGATGAACAGCGTGCATGTTGCTACAGTGTGTTTTATACATACCTATGTTTACATAGGTCCTCCTTCCTGCCCTTCTTGAAAACTGGGACAACATTCACCAGCTTCCAATCAGCTGGGATAACTCTCCAGATTCCCAAGACCACTCAAAAATCACCAAGAGAGGCTTTGCAATGGCATCAATCAACAATCTCTTTGAGGATTCTACTATGAATCCCATGAAAACCCATAGATTATAGGAATTCAGCTGGAGCAGAAGATCCTGCATGATTTCAGGGTCAGCTGGGAGTTTATCATTATCACAGTCATGGCTCCCGCTCAGGGCACTGAAACCCCCTTGGCCCATCATCAGTGTTGAAGGCAGAGGCAAAGAATGCATTAAACATCTCTGCCTTGTCTCTGTCCATGATTATGAGGTGACCATCCTCATCCATAACAGGACAACATTGTTTTCATGCTGCCTTTGGCCAGTTTCATCTCCAATTGAGCTTAGACAGCAGGAATTTTCTCCCTTCCTTGGCAAGCAACACCTCTGTATTCTTCTCATGTCATGTGACTTTGCTTACACTGGGTGCGTACCTTCATTTTTTGCCGTATTCCCAAGAGAAATCCCTGGTCAGCCAAGCCTTCCTTCTACCTCATCTGCTAGATTTCCAACATTTGGGAATTTCCTGCTCCTGAGCTCTTATGAGGTGATGTTTAAAAAGTGACCAGCACTGATGGATCCCAGCACCTGCAAAAACATTTTCCCGGGGGACATTACTCACTAATTCCCTGAGCAGCCTGAAGTCAGTTCTCCTCATGTCCAAGTCCAGGGTTGATGTTTTGCTGGCACTTTTCCTCCTGCCAACAGAGATTTTAATCTCGATCACTTTGTGGTCACTGTGGCCAAGACAGCTGCCAATCCCCACTTTGCTCACAAGATCCACTCTGTTGAGGGAGGGCATCCTTCCGAGTCAGCCCCCTAAGGACTTGTTCCATAAAGTTGTTATCCAGGTGTTTCAGGAATCTTCTGGCCCGGGTTGTACCAGCTGTGTGATGCTGCCAGCTAATATCTGGCAAGTTGAAGTCCTCCATAAGGACAAGAGCAGTTGACTTGGAAGTGTCCCTTAGCTCCTCAAAGAATAACTTGTCAGTGTCATCGTCCTGGCTGAGAGTTTTATAGCAGACTCCCACAGTGACATCTGCAGTATTTGTTTGTCCCTCGTTTCTTACTCAGAGGCTTTCAACAGTGCCGTTGCCAGCTGTGAGCTGCATATATTCTAGCATTTCCATTATATACAATGCCACCCCCCTGCATCTTCTGCTCTGCCTATTCTTTCTAAAGAGCCTGTAACAACAAATTACTTATGTATAAAGTATGCATGTTGTTGAAATTTATGTTTCAATAATCCTGGAGCAACGTGCTTTCCCCTTAATGCAGGAGCAAAAGATGCTCTGTGTGTATCTGTGTGTCTGCTTGTGTGTGTTGGCTGGATGTGAGAGTAGTAAGAACAGAGGGGAGTATGGGAGAATGGAATATTTATTTTGCGCTCAGTTAAACTTGCAACAGATGTTGTCTACCACAGATGACTGTGATACATACCACAGAGTGTTCAGTTTTCCACAGAAATCAAAACACCTATTGTGGTTTTCACTTCCAAATATTTCAATATGTATTTTAAGCTGCTTTTTAGGACATAAAAATAAAGACTGTGATTTCATATTCCATGGAAAGCCAGTGTGTAGATCAGAAGAGAGGTCAGAGAAGTTTTTTATATCCTGAATAATTGGAGCAAGATATTGCCGTGTTCTGCTCCTTCTCATAAGCAACAGTAGGGTTCCCATCCTCAACACTACCAGTATCTTCAGCTGCTTGTGTGTCTTCATTAGTTAATTAATCTTCCCAGTATAGTTCAAGTGACATCATTAACTATTTATCTGTATTGATGTTTGGGGTTTTTTACTGTTTCACCTAAAAAAAGGCATATATGATTGATTACAATAAAGAATGACAGAATGCAATGTGGGTTAAAAGGACTGTTGGCTTTAATTTTTGAAATGTTATGTAGAACTCTTTAAATTTTTTTGTACATAATGTGCTTAAACTTTGCATTTAAGCATTTCTTTTTATTTCTTGGGACCTTGGGGACAATACAGTACACATAAGAACTGGAATATCTAAAAATCTTCTGATTCACAAAGTTTTCTCTTCAGATTATTACATTCTAGACAAATACGAAATTGGTAAGAATTTTAAAATATAATTTTCTTAAAATCTTATTAATTTTTTTTAAAATATACTGATTTTTTTTTTCTTGTGCTTAGGCATATTCGTCTCTGGATTATATTGTTTCTATTGTATTGAAACTGAATTCAGGGTTTAATCTTGCTTAGCCCACAATACCTTATCTTTTCAAATGTTCTCCCATTTCATTTTTTCTCCTAACAAATAGTAATGAAAAATGCATTACTTTAAAATGTTTATTTAAAGCCCTAAAGCTGAAGTGTATTTACTTATGAGTCTGGCCGTGTATAAAGCTGTTTACTCGAATGCATTTGCAGATTGTTGAGTTTCACAGGATAATACATAGCCTGATCTACTACTTTAAGCACATTTATCTGCACTGTATTTGTCTGAAAACAGTTTCATTTATTTTAGTATCTCCACGAGACATGTAAGTGATAATGAATTGCTTTAAAGTCACAATCTGCCTCCTTGCTTTCCATTCTCTGTTGCACACCAGTGCATCAGAGGCTGTATTTTAGTTGCAAATCCTCACTCACTACCAGTGGCACTGCAGAAGCAGCTATTCCACTTGCAATGAGATGTTCCAAAGATACAACTGGGAATCAAAGACTGAGTAGATTGTAGCCTCTCATCTTTGTTCAACAAAAGAAAGCAGTAAGTGCTGTGCTATAAGCTCAGGTCTTAATGCTTTAACACTAACAGCTTATAAACTAATGTTTTGGAATTGCTCAAGGGACCTCCAAAAGAAAAAAAAAAACAACCAAACAAAGAAAAAAATGCCTTGAACTGTTGGAATTGGAATTTAAGAGCACACAACAGGAGACTATAGTAACTCATAATCTCTGTTCCCATATTTTTAACATGGATTAAGTTATGCACATGCTCTGGTGTGAGAAAGAGTTTACACAATTTAAATGATTGAGCACATGCAATTCCTGTCAGAACTTGTGAGGTTATTTTTCCAGAGGAAGACTAGGGAGTTTTCAAAGGCATTCTTTGTCACTGTACCAAACAAGATCACAGTGAGATTGTCACCATTTAATTGACAGGAAGGCAAAAAAGAACAAAGCTATGTTTAATGTGTTCTCTCAGAAAAGGTCACTTCCAAAGTGTGTTCTTTCACAAGGGCACAAGCTCACCAGTTTTACCTCTGGCAGATGAGGTTTTCTGATGGATTATTATCTTTCCTTTGCGTACATTTCTTTGGAGATTGCAGGAGTCATGTTCCTGCAATGCACAGGAAAACAATTTCAAGGATTGTTCTGTTCAGACACTGTGATCAACTTAAAACATGTTTTCGTAAAAACTTCTGCCTGCTATTTATGATCCATATAAATGAAAAGCATGCACTGTACACACCCTTAAGGTATTCACAATAAGGATTTTACATCCAGATGAAAAATTTGTGTGTCTAAACCAAAATCCAGTTTTCTGAATTTTACACTCCACCTGAGTAGAACACTTATGTGTACAGTGGAAAAATGCTTTATTCTAAAGTCTGTTGTCTATTTATAAAAATAAGGCTGCTTGGAAAAAAATGAAAAGTATAGCAAAACTATTGATATATGATGAAGAATCTGCTTGAAAACAAAACTGGTTAAAGAGTAAGAGAAATAATACATAGTAGAATATTTTCTAGCATCTGTAGATATTACATCACATTGCAATTTTTCATTCACACTAGAACTTTTTATGTTCTTCTGTGGTTTAATTTTCTCTAGTGTGGGTTCAAAGTGAAGTGGATCAGGGCAAAAATGTAGAACTGCACTGCAAATGTGACAATAATGTAATGCAGGGTAAAGATGAACAGACCCAAAATTAGAAAAAAATACCTGTATAGTGAATAACACTGCAGCACTTCATGGGATTCTTTTAAGAACTTGCAATATGTGAGCTACTGGTAACCATAGAATGCATTGCTTAGGATTTATTTCACCCTAAGGTTGTAAGCAAGACAGCAAATCTTGTTTTATAAGCTGAAAGGACATCTTATTTCTAAACATTACACTGGATATCACTACTTTAATTATAAAATGTAAGAAGAAATTAAATTTTTCTGACATTCACAAAAGTGCCTAATTAGAAAGAATTTTCAATAAAGACTAGATTTTAAAGTTATAACAGGTATCAATTAATTAGATCTTATATCAGAATGCGAGGAATTAAACTGTACTTTCATTTTTTATTTGAAAACCATCATCCTTATTTTAAACATATTTTCACTTAAGGTTTTCCAGTGTGAAGTGATCAAAAGTGCAAAATTAATTTAGAAAAAAATTAATGTTCATTAAGTGATGATCTTTTGCAAAACACTAGCTCACGTAAGTATTTTTGTTTCCCTTAATGACTTTTAAGTCTCTAGCTGGTCTGACACCAGATTCTAACAAAGAAAGCTTTTTTTAACTTATATTTTTTTAAGTAAGAAATTATTTAATAAGGAGTAACTAATAATCCATTAGAAGTTTTGGATTTTTTGATTTTTCAGTATACCTATAGTTAAAAATTTGACACTGTTTTCCCCCACCCCTCCTTTTTTAAAATTTAATTATAAATTGACAAGCGTTTAGGGACAACAGAGAGACACAGCACGGATGAAGGCCTGGGGGCTCATCTAAAAAATATCGTCACCTGCTTATCCTGTTCCTATCCTTTGACTCTTTTACCTAACTGAAACCTTGCCCTGTTGTCTTATTTTGTTGTCAAAATATAGTCATTTTAGGGAAAATAGATCTTGTATGCATGATTACCTATGGTATCTTCTGGTATCTTTCAGAGAAAGGAGCAAATATCGTCTAAGAGGTACTTTTTCAAGGTCTCAGAAATAACATTTTTGTACTTATCCAGGACATTTATTTTGCTTGAGACTTGGCAGACATTTAGGATATACTGTTTAAGCCCTATGGTCTTGCTCAAACTGACTGATTATTTGAGGTCAGCAATATAATAAATCTGATTCTTCTTTTAGATATTTATTTAAATTCTCAGACTTTGTTAACCAACGTTTTTACATTCTTTTCTGTAACATATTCATTTCTGTGGAATGGAAATGTAAACTCTCTCAGAGATGGCAAACATCATCTGGCTTAGCTTCTTAATAATACTAATCAACATCTGTGAAAAATGTAGTTTTAAAAAGTTTCTCAAAGCAAATCTTCTCTAAACAAAGGAAAGATAATTGAACCTCTTAAGGACATATTATATCAAAAAAAGCCTTTAATGATCACAACCCAAATACACACACAGTGTATGAGTTCCTCCACTCTAAAGTACTTATTTTCTATTGGGCAAAATGTTTTTTCTAATGAGGAGACTGAAGTTTTGTCTTCAATTTAATTCTCTCAAACAATTGATAATAGACTTTCTTATAATAAATATACTGTGAGGCTAAAAAGCAAGATGAAGGCTTAATATTAAAGTTATAGAAGTACCAGACATGAAATTCAAATGACTGAATTGAAAAATCATGAAAACTTATCACAGACTTGAATTTGCTATTATTAATATATTTTAAAATTGATAAACATGTTCCACTTCATCAGTTAATTGAGTTTTTTGGTCTATTTACAGTTCCAGAATATTCTGGTTTTAGATTGTTGTGTTCTGCAATAAGGTTCAAAGATGTTTGACAACATTTTGGATAGTAGCCTACAAGCCACCTAAACCATTTCCTTTTTGGCATGGACAGAATAGTGTCCATAGAAGTTTTGGCAAAATGGGGAGATAATAAATTATTATTTTGGGTAAAATTTTGCTGTACATAAAAGCAGCAGGGTTCACAGACCCTGGCTCCATCTGCTTTGCATCCTCCCTTGAGCTGTTCATAAACATTGTTGATGTCCCTTCTGAGACTTCTCTCTGGGGTGAACGCTCCTGTGTCTTCCCTCATGGGAGACATGTTCCACTCAATCATCTTTGCAGTCCTGCACTATACTCTCTCCAGTATGTCCTTGCCTCTCTTGTAGCAGGAACCCCAGAAATCCAGGTGTTGTCTCATCAGTGCTGAGTAGAAAGGACGTATCCCCTCCCTCAAACTGCTGGCAATACTTAGCATAATGCAGCCCAGGATTTCACTAGACCTCTTTGGTGCAAGGTCTCACTGCTGTCTCATGTTCAACTTGGTGTCTACAGGGACCCCAGATCTTTTTCTGTAGCATTAGAATTATTACCCTAAATACAGCTTTCATTCAACTTTATGCGTTCTTCATTTTGATTATGAATCAATTCTATCTTAACGTGAACTAGAAAGAATCTGCTATTGAATATAGAATTTGTTATCACCGGAAGAATTATTCCATTAGATTGGTGAAGGTTTTAGTCCCCTGACATTTATTTAAACAAAATCCAAGTTTGGATTCTGAATATTTATAG
This sequence comes from Corvus hawaiiensis, assembly GCF_020740725.1. NCBI lineage: Eukaryota > Metazoa > Chordata > Aves > Passeriformes > Corvidae > Corvus > Corvus hawaiiensis. The sequence goes on from NC_063216.1 coordinate 38,534,346, forward strand.
AGACTGAGATGGATTTCTCATTTCATAGCCAACTGAATATTTGCCTACAGTACAAAATGTGAGATATTGCAATTAAAGCAACTTCTCCTGGGACTTTATTAGGAAATACAAGGAGCAAATGGGCATAGGAATTATTTACCTATATAGGGACATATGATTAAATACTGTGGTCCTTTTTCTGTAAATTGTGAACTGTACACTCCTTTCAAGCTTCTTGGATTGGTCATCACTGAAGTGTTTAAAAGTTAATGGCACTGACAACAGAGATTAATATGGAAAGCAACGTACTGTTTCTTGCTTAGTACACTTGTTCTTGAAAAATAAGTTGTTGGGGTGCAGTTCATCTCATGAAACTTAGGTATTTCAAAGCTATCAGCAGGATTCACAGTAAACTGGCTAACCTGAAAGTAAATACTTATCTATTTGACAGATGTGTCACACTCAATCCACCTGTTTTCATATGTCAAAGCAAAGGTACTTTTGGATATACAGTCCTATACAAACATCCAAATTTAGCTGTTTTATACTTGAACTTGTTTCCACTACAGATGTCCAAGATTTTATGGGTCATCCTCTGTTCTCATCAGAGTTATTTGAAGGAAAATTTTCCATGTATGCTACATTTAGTGCTCAAAAAAAAGTGATTTGGGGCTTCAATTTGGCAGGCTCTGTGTTACACTGTGTTCATCCCTGTTTATTCTGGACAGTTCGTGGTGCCTATGGCCTGTAACATAATTACAACTCTAATTTTTTTCATTTCCAAATGCTTAAAATACAAAAAGGTCCCGGGGGGGGAGGGGAAGCCACAAAAAAAAAAAAAAAAAAAAAAAAAAAAAAAAAAAAAAAAAGCAAAAAAGCAGCATGAAAACCCAGATGGAAAAAACCCCACAAACTGCAACTGAAAAACCAGAATGATTCTTCAACAGCATGAAGCTTAAGGAGAGAGTTACACATACTGGTTCAAAGCAAGAAAAAGAAAATTGGGGGTGTCTGGGGGAGGAAGACTCAGTGGGATAATGATGGCAGAATATAGGGGATGCAGTGAACAAAATACTTTTCTATGAAGATATGTGTCTGGTGAAAAGTATTTTTCTGCAAGGAGATACTTGAAGAGTCTGTTCTGTTTTCAATATTCAGGTACTACCAGAAAGCAAAATTGGTGGAAAAAAAGCCCTCCCTTAAAGGAAAAAAACTAACCACAGATAAAGGTGTTTCTACATTCTAAAGACTGCTGCTGAGTTTGTTACTACACTTTAAGGTTTATGTACACCAAAATATCACTTTCATATGTTCTCTAAAAGGTTGTTGTGTGGAGTTCAGCTCTCTTCCTCAATTAAGTTAACCCAAGTTGGCACACTATGTCCTTTCTAGCATTCTAAGACACATGTTCAAGACTGACTCAAATTCTAAGAAATAGTATCAGATCTAATGTATACCAACTCTTGTTCTAGTCAGGCTCTTCTTAAAACCTTTGTTCTACCAAAGACTAGATGAAACCCGCAGGTAATGTTCGTACCCAACTTGCAGAACCTGCTTAGTTCACAGTTCAAGATGATAATTCTACTTATGTTTCATAGAATCACACAATCTTAGAATGGCTTGGGTTGGAAGGGACCTTCAACACCACCTAGTTCCAACCTCCCTGCCATGAGCAGAGACTCCTTTCACTAGACCAGTCGGCTCAGAGCCCCATCCAACCTGGGCTTGAACATTCCCAGAGATGAGGCATCCACAGCTTCCCTTGGCAGCCTGTTCCAGTAGCTCACCACCCTCACAGTAAAGAATTTCTTCCTAACATCTGATCTAAACCTACTTTTTAACCTTGGAGCCATTCCCCCTTGTGCTGTCACTACATGCTCTTGGAAATAGTCTCTCTCCATCATTCTTGTAGGGTCTCATCAGGTACTAGAAGGCTGAAATTAGATCACCCTGAAGCCTTCTCTCTTTCTCTCTCTCTCTTTATTCAGGCTGTTCACAATTCTCTTAGTCTTTCCTCATCCTCCACCCCTCATCTTAGTGTCCTCCTCTGGACTCCCTCCACCAGGTTGATGTCCTTCCTGTTCTGGGTACCCCAGAGGTGGATGCAGCACTGCAGGTGGGGTCTCACCAGAGCAGAGCAGAGGGGCAGAATCCCCTCCCTGGCCCTGCTGCCCACGCTGCTTTGGATGCAGCCCAGGGTATGCTTGTCTTTCTGGGCTGTGAGTGCACATGACTGGGTCATGTCCAGCTTCTCATCCACCAGCACCCCCAAGTCCTTCTCAGCAGGGCTGCTCTCCATCTGTTCATCCTCCAATCTGTATTGACCCTGGTGCAACCAGGTATTTGGTGTGTTACATTATCTTTAGAAACTATAAATATTTCAAAACAATTTTCTGAAGTACGACTAGAGCGTGTTTCCACTATTTGAAAATGCAATGAGGGAATCAAGATTGTCAGAGGAAAGTATGGACTTCCTGCTCTGTCTCCCAAGATCTAATTATTTTAGCAGGCAACAAGAAAGAAAGGAAAGAGAAAAAGCAAGAAAACTTCAGATACTATAAAGTCCTTTACATCTGGGGAAACATACAAGGTATTGCTTGAAGGCTTAATTGGTCTTTACCAGAGTTCACAAACAGGACAGGCATTGTATAGCTTTTCTGCTTTCTGCCCGAGGGACTTGACATTTCTTTTTCAATGGCACCTCTACTTAACGGCAAAAATAACAGAGACTTAAAGCGAGCTTCTAAAAATCATTTGGTGTATCAGAACAGATCGAGGATGACATGTTCTTTCCTTTGATGCACATTTGCCAGTATTGTTATCAAGACATACCATCATATGCATGCAAAGAAACTTCATTGTTTTTATTTCGTTATTGGAGAATCCTGCCAGGAAAAATAACTATGCCAAGATTTACCTATTTATACTTTTGAAAGAGTTATTATCAAGGACACATTCCAACAAAGCAAAAAACATACATAGCTGTAAAAAGAAAAGAAGGTCCCAAATCAGTATGTGAAAGACAAGGCTCTTATTTATGTAACAAAATTTTTAAATCTTGTTATTTATGTGACAAGAATTTTTAAAATTGAGCCATGCCTTTTCATGTCAAAAAATGCATGAGTGGGGTTTTTCCAGGACTTGTTCTTGTTTTATTTCCTTGTTAATTAGAACATTTTTATACTTATAGTTATTATTGAAAATTACATACAATCACTTTATTCCATGGGACCTTTTTTTGGCCCACTTCCCACTCTTCCTATGACTTTATGCAGAGAAACCTGTATTTACTTTTAGCATTTTGTGCCTCTTACTTTGGGTACAGCACGCAATATTTCTACGATAAGTTATGGCAATTTGTAATAAACTCCAAGATATTTATTTTTCTCTAAAATATTCCCGGTATAGCAAACAGTAAACTAGCTTTACTGATATCAGTAAACCAGCTTTACTAGTAAACTAGTAAACTGCTCTCAGGAAGAAAAGACAAATAAAATGAAAACCTTTGCAGAGCAGTAATAGAATAATATGCATCTGATAAAAGAAATGCATATATATCTTATGATTTAAATTTGGATTTTGTTACCTGCTGGCACATTTTAGCTTTGGAAAAATATCAGTATTCATTTCCATACAATATTAATGGTCATATATACAGTTTAAAAAGACTACATTCAGAAAACAATATACTAACACTTGGTAATAAAAAAATGGAGTTTCAGTTTTTGAAATTACCTTAAAAAATAACTTTTGTGGGTTTTTTACTTGTTTATTACACTTGAATACTTATTTTTCCACTCGGGTCAGAAAACCTAAATTGACATAATCTTGCCAGTTATGTCCAATGATTTATAGCACAGTTGTTAATCTCTTGCAAGACAGCTTTTGTTTCCACTTTAAGAGGGCTATATTGACCTTAATTGTCATCTGTAATAGTAAAATTATTCCTGAACCAGTTTTTCAAGGTGTTCTATGTGTACCTGCTCTGTAATTTTGAGCTTTTACACAAGCTTCAAACACGAACACCAGACTTCTTCCGTCAAAGCAATATGGATCGTATGGGGTAACACTTCGTATGTTTGCAAAAAATAGAGATATGGTATCAAAACCAAGACATCCACAGGTTAATTCCCCCTAGAATCGACATTTTACAGTTAAAACCCAGCCTTCCAATAAATGTGTACTTTCTTGAATCTATGGAAAATGTCTGCACCCAAGCATTTTTGCAATAAGTAACACCTGTGGTGGGTTTTTTAGCTTTGTTTTTTCTTTGCCTTTTTATTTAAATCAGGCAGCCAGGCCTGAGATTTTCTGAATTACTTTCTTACAGGCAAACTCTTGGGGATTTTGAAAAGGCCTAAGAGATTTTTGTCAAAGAAGCTTTCTTTCTGGGGGAAGAGAGCTTGAGAAAACAAGTTGTGTCAGCAGAACTTGAAAGATACATAGTCAGCTGTGTCGCTTCAAAAAACCCATCAGTGTAAAATACAAGGGAAGAAGCCTTGTTCAACAAACCCTTTTAAAGTGTTCAATTCTGTATGAAAACTTACAGTTTAGGTTCCTCTTTATTTTTCCTTTTTTTTTCTCTACATTTGGAGGAAATCTTTATGAATCTGTATATTCTCAAATTAACTCATATAACTATAAATTCATTAGCCGTCATCTGCTTTATGAAAAGAGAAATTAGACATAAGAACAACATAAGAATTCAGAGGTAAATATACAACTATACATATGTATGGCCATACTGCAGTGACATCTTTCAAGCTGTCAGTGAAGGCATATCAAATGACTAAACCACATGAGATGCTGTTACTTAATACCTTAAATCACCTGTTTAGGTACTGATGTAAGTATCTCTGATGCTGTTTTTTATTCTCAGTGCCTCCTTTGTCTGTGTCCTCTCTAGGGAAATACACGTTAACCTTGTTTTCTATAAGACTTTTTTTGGTTTTAATTTTCATTTTCTTAAAGACATTTCTGTCTTTAACTCTCCAATGTCTTACATTCAGAACTGTCAGGTTTTTAAAGTTAGGGCTTCCATTTTTGCATATGTTTGTTTGTTTGTTATATTTAAATGAATTCTATTGCTATAAAAGTGCTACGTTTGAGTCTCATCTCAACCCTGTCTTAAGTGATATTCTGGCACAGATTCCATTTTATTCTCCATATTTTCTTGATTCTTTATCGCTCTCAAATTTTTAGTCTCTTTTTTCATTCCCTTTGAAAATAAACCATCACCAGAGCAAAAGAAGAGTTAGAGGAGAAGCAGAAATTAAATATCACTGTCTCCTTAGGGGTTTACTTGACAAAACTATTTCTTTAAAAAAATTTGGTTTTTCTTTTCCTTTTGAATAGTATATCTTGGCTTGAATGAACCTTAACTAATCAGTTCTCTAAATTAATGAGAACATCTCTTAAAATGACTTTAAGATCTCTCTCAATTTAACCTATACTTATTTTGTTCTTGTGTCATTAGAAAGAGTAAAGGCTCCAGGTGTGCCTCCTGTATCTTATCTGTTGTTTGGCATTACCCTTGTTCTCCCCTTGGTTTGTCCCTCACAAGCCTGTTTTGAAAGTCAGAGCTGATGAAAATCATTACATTATTTCACTGGCCTTTGGCTCAAACCAAGTTTTATAGACCCTCTGAACATCAATGACACATTGCTAAAACTGCATTTGTGTTTCTGTTGAGCTGAAATAGCTGTGTTAGCTGTGTCTTTCTGCTTAGCTCAATCCCAAGGGTTTCAAAATCACTTCCTGGAGATGAACTTGAGAGAATACAAGGCAAGTTTTTCTCTGAGCCTTTATTTTGTTTTGGTGATAGATAACTTGCGTCACAGTTGCATTACATTATAAAAACAGTAGGCAAAAAAAGGACACAATTTCCATGGAGAATATAGGATGTCCAGCTGCCCTATATGTTCCTTTTTTATTGTTTGAGTAACTAAACCATGAAAATTACAAAAATTTGTTACATGAAGAAAAATTCTTTTTTAAAAAAGCATACATATATAATATACATAGTCTCTGGCTGTTTGAGGGTTCTATACTTTGGAATGAAATTTTCAGCTTATCTGATGAAGATGTTTTAATAATATTGATAGTGTGACACATGATCCTTTAAAAAAGCCTTTGCATAAAGAAAAGAAGATAAAAAAAAGGATAAAAAAACATAATTAAATTCCACTCTTCTAACTTGTCAGATGTTGTGTGTTATTTGAAAGTATTTGGAGGAAAGCTGCTCCTGCTTCTTATATCTAACTATATTTTGAAAAATTTTAAGCCAGCGTCTTCAAGAGACATTGAAATTTAAGGCAATGGAATTCTTTCACTGAACTGACTAAAAAACTTTAAAAATCTCTTTTTTTCATTAAGACAGGATTTCTAGAAATACCTAGTTGACTGTTTAAAGATACCTCATTCAGAAAAGAGGCTTCTTCATGCTTTACTCTTCTGCAAGTTATGATACAGTAAGTACACCGAGACACACGTGCTAATGGCATTAAATTGATCTGTGGTGCATCAGGAGGATTTTCCTGGGGATTTCCACATGACTGTCCTCAAACCCATCATGCTGTGAGGATGCTGAGTTTGTGTGGGCTGGGAGTAAAGGTGTTCTGCTGCTGGTTGAAGGGTGACCAGTGCAGAGCTAGGAATGAAATGCTGATGGGGTAGGGGAATTTGGAAAAGGTCTCCCTCATTGCATTCAAATGGAGATGGGGGAGCATCTGAGGTTGCAGCTCCTATTCCTTGGAAGCACTTCTTCCACATAAACATTCATTAAAAAGCAAGCAATTTTGGAAGTAGGAGTTCATACTCTGTAATTAGTGGTTTAACCACAAGATTTCCTCTTTTATTTGCCCTTCTGCTGATGCCTGCTCTTTTTATTGCACTGTAGAAGGCAGCTGCACAGGTTGCAGTCCCATGGGCAAGGCGGTCTTGAGTTGTGTGAGACTCTGCAGATTAAATGAGAAATTAGGTCTCTCACATCTTGCCCCAATGCCCTGATCTTTTACTTAGAGTAGCAATTGCATGTTCACTTAAGAGCAAACATTTCTGCTGTTTCTTGATCATGACAAAACAGCTGAGGAGCCTAAGCAAGACCTTTGAACGGGAACCCAAATAACCTACCAGCTACACCTCCTGGCACAGAGACAGATATAAATCCTCCATATCTCTTTCTGCCACAAACCTAACAGCCATCTTAAAAGGTCTGCATGTAGTTTATAGGGTTTTTTTCCATAAGAAGCAGCTCCAGTGGCTTTATCAAAAGAAACTGAGACAGAACTAAATCCCATGGCATGATTCTTACTGACTTCGCTGTGGTTGTGAGTCCTGAAGGTGAGGCCAGACACTCAGTAACCTGCAAATCCTCTTTAAAATTCTCATTGGCAGCATCAGAAGTGTTATATATATAGTTCATGCGATGCACATGCAAATGGAATGTGAAAATATGTGCTGCCCTTTCTCATAATACCTTTTTTCCCTAGGAGTCTGTGTCTTTTACTTTCACAAAAAAAAATAATCTGGGCTACAACTGGCAATTTAAGTTAGAAAGTCAAAGGCTAAATGCTGTAATTATTCACTTTTATACAAAGTAAGCAATTTATAGTTTATACTCTATCAAGAAAATAGAAAGGAAAAGGAGAGGGAAGAAAAAGAAAGGCAAAAGACTTATTTCTCTGAGGAAGTTTTGCCTTAGGAATTACTTGTATCTCTGGTGGTAGCGGTTTTCCTAAATTTTACTGGGGTAACTATTGATTTTTGCATTGCTTTTCCCTTTTTTTTTTTCCTTTTCCTTTTATTTCCTTTTCTTTTTCCTTTGTTTCCTTTTCCTTTTTCTTTCTCTTTTTCTTTTCCTTCTTCTTCTTAGTTTTCTTCTTTTCTTTTCTTTTTCTTCTCTCCTTTGACTTAACAAATATGCTTGATATATGACCTGTCTTTGGTAAGGGAAAGAGAAATACCACATTTATCACATTTCTCAGAGAGGAAACAATGTGTCTGAGAAGGATCTCCCATTCCTCAAAATTTCCTTCTATCAATGATGTAAGAGAATAATTTTAATACTAATGTCAGCAACATAGGAGAGCAATGAGTGGAGAGCTTATGTCCTAGACTAGGAAAACATATCCAGGAGGTATTGGGCAGTGAAATAGATCTCCTCTCAAATGCCAAACCTAACAGCTCCCTATTCTTCCTGCAAATGATAGGGAGATAATCTGTGTGCTGCAACCATGATTGCTCCAGCATTAGTCTTAGTTTCTCTTTTCCTTCCCTTCCCTTCCCTTCCCTTCCCTTCCCTTCCCTTCCCTTCCCTTCCCTTCCCTTCCCTTCCCTTCCCTTCCCTGTTTAAATGAGGAAGAGGATGAACAGCAGAAGTTGTTGCTAGAGTGTCATTAGGGCACACCCATGGCAAGGTTGCTGTACAGTGAGCTGCTTCTGCTAACAAGCTCTGTAATTCCAACAGGAATTATCCAGTGTGCCACCAAACTTCTTACGCAGATGTTGCCTGGGACTGGACTCAAACCTGGCTGGTTGAAAAGACAAGAGGAGTGACCTGCTGAACCTTGCAAAACCATCTGCAAGTGCCTTTATGGCTCCTTCTTGCTTGTTACCCCTGTGACATGAGGCACTTAATGACAATTTTACTTTAAAATTATCTCCTTAGTAAGTTTGAGGAGTGTGCTTACTGCCTGAGCCACATCTACCTTACAGTCTGAGCAAAATATCCTGGAAGTTAATAATCTTTGGATTATTAAAAGTGGACCCAAGTGCTGTTATTGGTATCATGCTGTTATCATGGACATTCAAATTACAGTGGTAAAAGTGTCACATATTGTTCTTTTGTCTTAAAGGGTGCAGAAAGCATCTACTGGGATGGGTTACCAAGGGCCTACTATAGCTGTTTATCTTTCAGTCTTTGATTCCTATTCTGTCTATGAGTTCATATCATTTTGAATCTCAGTCAACACTATTGTCTTTGAAATGCTCTGGTTCAAACATAAAATCCTTGGGTTGTTATAGGAATCAGTGAATGAAACTACGCAGCCTCCAGGGCTCACAAGGTCATTATGATGGGTCCTCCTGGCCACAGAAATCTGATAAGCTCAAAATAATCGAAAGGATCTTTAGGTGGGAAGTGAAGCATAGGTTAAGGGATTTCAGTTCCTGGGCTCTGGGACTCTTGCCTGGAAGGTTCAGATAAATCTGTCTGATGTGTCTCTGATCACAGAGACCCCCTAATTCTAGAGAAAATAGTCAGCCAGGGGAACATCATGCAATCACGGGAATACACAAATGAGCTTTAAGTTTCATTCATTCACTTCTTTCTCTGGCTTATGTTGTGTTCATCTTGGCTATAAATTTATAGGATTAATTCACTATGTGGAAACAACTGGTGTCAGAATTATGAGTAAATATTGGATCACTTTGCAGTTTTTACAGTAATGTTGACATAAATTATCAATATCACATTAACAATAATTAGATTTTTTTCTTTTCTGAGACATTTAATAAACCTTTGTTTCAGTTATGAATTCTATAAAAGCAGACAAAAAATCTGTGCAGCCAAAAATACTACAGAAATATGAGAAACTGAATATGCACTTTGCAAAACAGATTGTTAATGGTTTTTCAGTACACTGCAAAATCTTTGTTATATTTTCACCTTCTTTTCAGGTTTAAAAAACTTACACTCCTACCTATATCTTGCATGCGCCAAATGCCAAGTGCCATATGCCAAATGAAGTTTCTTTTTGTTTCAACTATTTCCTTAGGTATCTACTTATCTTTTCTAAGGCTTTTACCCTTCCAGAGCAATTCCTAGTAGAACATGATGATTTTGACCCCACTTCAGGAAGTTGTATCCTAGATTTTATTACACTGTCTTATTAAGTTCCAGGCTTCATGAGAGTTTTGTTTGGCATACATTGTTGTGTCAATATGTGAATGTACTCAAAATGAGGTATCTACTGGTTACTATATAAGTTCACATGCTTCTATGTTTTCATATGCTAAAGGGTATGTTTTTATACATACTTGATTTTATTATTCCCTGATGGAAATATTAAAAGATTTTATTATTTGCTAGGAATCCAGGATTTTCATGGTGTCTGATTTAATATCAATGAGGAGGTGATGGGAAATATAACTCATTGTACCTGACATCAGGATAGGGTAAGACCACATAGTGTGACAAAAACTTCCCCTTAAAAAGATACTGTTCGAAAGTATCTGTTCTTGGAATTAGCCTGTTTGAGAAGAGTAAGAACTGTAAAACTTTTACTCCTCCCATGTCCTACTGCAAAAATGGGAAAGAAAATCACACTGGTCCTGGTAAGGGTACCTTCCATATCCAAGTTCCATTTGTAGTATGCTTGATGAGCTATTATTTGTTCTCTGTGACATGTGAAGTTGGAGCCACCTTATTTTTTATTATGTGGATATTTATACCCCTTAGAAGCAAAAGTGCTCCATTCATATGACAATAGTTTATTGTTATATGTTCAGCATGAGAAGCTGCTTTTCTTAATAATCAGAACCAGCTGGCATAAGTACAGCAATGATGGCAATGGGTCATGCATGCCTGAATTAGATGCAATGAGAGCCAAGAAAGGCTAACTCTTTAACTTCGTCTCACTTTTTCATGACTGATGTCTTCTGCAAGGAAAGATTACACAGTCTTGTACCCTTGAAATTCTGCACTGACATATAACAGATGCTGAAACAAAATACTCCATTGTACATTTTTTAGGAAGCTATATTTCATACGATCAGCAATTACGGTGGTGAATAGAAGTTTTCACATTGGTACAACCAATACAGCACAGGGAAAGAAAAACTGATTTTAACAGATTCAAACTAGGAGAACATTCTTAAATGTGTTTGGACAGGCACACATTTTATGTAGCAGAAATCCATGCCCTTCCCACTGTATGAATGTTTGACAACTATACAATGTAAGATACAACAGATAAATATTTACAGATAACAAACCAATCTTTCCAAAGCAATTTTTACAGCCTCTGACACATCCTTCTATAAAATTTTAAAGTATAAAGTTGCTAAAAATTGAGAATCTTAGAATATCTCCTTCAAAGAACTGCATTTTTGAAGACATTTATAAACCACCATTTATATTACATTTTGTTCTTTTCCATGCTAGTAAATTTTAATGAGTAGGTTGCTGCAAACATCATGGCACGGATAAGAAGACATTTTTCATACCTTTGGATGGATAAGTGATTTACCAAAAGTCATAGAGAAAACGTAACACAGAGGTGGTATCAAATCTTTGGGTCCTATTCTGGAATTCACACTACAGTACATTTAAATCTGATGGCAGTACCCAGGAGTAAAAGTTAAAATTATAGCAATCTTTGGTATCAATTTTAATAAAGCTAACAATTTACTTCCTGAAGAGTAAAGCAATCACCAGTACTGTTTATCTCCTGTTCCTCTAATTTTGGCCTTCTGAATTGTTTAAATTCACCAATTTCAGAGGTGTACATGACCTTCCAAAGCTTACCTCTTGCCCTGTATTATATACAGTACATTGTGTAATTGATGCTTTTTCTTCTCCTCTGAGTGTAAGTCAATAGCCATTAAGGTGGCAAAACACATTTGAAACTACCAAATTTCCCAGCAGGAAGTCTTAATTTTGTGAAACAAGTATTCTGCATTCAAGGCCAAGAACAAGTTCCAAGAGACACATTTACCAATTGCTTAACTAGGTTTCAAGCCAAACCACAATGACATACTTGCATAAAATATCGTTTTGCTGTTGCAGATAAACATGGTGTCATATGGTGGCTTTAAAACTTATAGTCATTATTTGTGTTTATGCCTAAAAACCTGAAATCAAGTATGCTGTTCCAAGCCTCTGGCCTATTATGAAAAGTATGTCAGTCACTTAAAATGTTAAGAAAACACTAAAGCCATTTTGGGTAATAGAGATGGTTAACACATAGCACACAATAACCATCGAAGAGAAAGTCAAAAGAATGCACTAAACATCCTTACTCAGATTAATTTTATATACTCTTAAAACTTCTAAGGTGTCCTGAATGTAGGTGTATTTCAGAGTGCTGAAAAACAGAATTTCACAGTACCAGGTAGGTCTGGAAAAGCTAAGTAACTTGGTTGTTGATTTTTGAAAAATATGTACCAATTTCCTCACTATAAACAACGAGAAACTTCAATTCCATGTTTTCTTTCCTCCTATCAGGAAACTAGAAGGTACATCTCAAATCTCTGCCGGAGCCAAAACAAACTCTGTGACATTCTGCCTCAATGGGAGTTGGTTTTCAGATTTGAGATTTAGATATTTTAGAGGGTGTCTATTTCACACAACAATCCCTATGTTTATAGCTTCAAATGCAGCCTAAACTAATTCTTCTCATTTAATTATTGTTAGTTTGTCATTTCTTATGTGACTTCTTACCTCGTGAATAGTCTCATTCTCACTAGCTGTGAGTTCACCAGGAATATGACAAAGAAATAATAAACCTCTTGGGTTGAAGCAAACCAAGGTCAAATATTAGAAAGACATTTCTATAAGAAACACAAGAACAGATTTTTTTAATGGCAATTACAGAGTGTACAGGCTTGTTGCAAATTGTTTAAGTCTTGATAACCCTGTCTTGAACTAGGGTGAATGAATCTTTTGAAGTATATTCCACATTGAATCTATTAATTCTCTGAAGAAAAATGAGGTGGAAAGCCATGATTTTGATTTAATTTTAAATATTTTTATTCTTGTCTATTATGATAAATTATAAAATTCAAGTTTAAATATTGAAATGTATGTTTCTCAAAACAGATTTATTCCTTAGAAATGCTTTCAGGAGAAAAAGGAATTTTATATTCCATTCTTAATTATACTCAGGTGTAGAAATGTTACTTTAATGGAAGTTGAGATCAAGTTTTTAGTAACACCTTGTGAGTGGAAGACAGACCCTACTAAAGATTTATATATTACATAGAGTATGTGGTTTTGTCTGATGGTGAATATGTGAATATGCTGAAGCACTCTGTATTAGTGGAAACTTGCTGTGTGGGTTTTAAGTTAACAGTTCAGAGCTTTCCTTTGGCCTGCTTTTCCTTGCCTTCCTTGCATTGAGTGGATATCACACCAGTTTTAATCCCTTTTAAATTACATTTCTGGTTATGGAACAGAATTGCACACAATTCTCTTACTGTACTATTAAGATGTAATCTGTGAGTTTATTTCCAAGGCCAGGGTTTGGCAACTATTACCCTTTAATGACTCTATATAATAAAATTAATTTCAGAAAGTATTTTGTATGCTTATCTTCTATTCTATTCTCTCTTATTTTAGTCTGTTACAAGCCTAAATTTATAAATGTAACTTAAAGCCAAACACCACCACACTTAACAAAAAATTCTTTATATCCTCTAATTACCCGTTTCTGTGGTGAATCACCATAAGCAACTAAAAGAGCATCAAAATAAAATATACATTAAATTCATACAGAATTTTGATCAAAAACAGAGGTCAGAGCATGACTGCATGTCATTTTCACTTCTGCATGTTGGGGATACAGAACATTTTTCTTGAAGTGCCACAGCCTTTATTTATTTTAATATCCTCCTAGGAACCCAACGGACCTCATCCCAAGAGATACTAAAAAGCCACATTTTCCCTACTTAGTATTTTTCATTTGCTTCTGTCAACAAAGCACTTTTGCATCCCTGATCATAATGGTAATTGACACTGCTTAGGATCTCTAACGTTAGTCAATTTATGAGTAATGTCTACTTGTTCTTTGCTATATCTTTTTTTTATCTAATGGCTGCAGAATTTTTATGCCAGAGAGTTTATAATCCTTAAGGATAAATCTGAACAACCACTGTGAATCTGTAAAGTATGCTCTGCTTATGAACATCTACCATACCAGCAATAGAAACATGCTGCCTTCTGAGTCAGGAACATTAACCAAAATCCCAGATTGCTGGGAAATAATCATTTGTAGACGAAATGATGACATGAAAGACATATTCCTTCCTGGTTCTGGAGCATCCTGCTGTGAATCATCCTCATAGTTTAAAATCAACCAACTCATATGGAAATCAGAAGTAAAGAAACAATGCCAGACATAGGTTTGGATCTGGAAGAGACTTCCAGCACCAGTATGGCAACAAAGTAGTTTGCAAATAGATTAGACAACAATTGTAAATTTCAGACTTACGATACAAAAATACTTGAATAATGTGACTGGTCATCTGTCGCAGCGGATTACTGCAACAAGTATATTTCAAACCAGGAGTCCCATGGAAACCGAAGTATATATGGACAGATTCGTGGTAGATGTTTCAGAGATGTTTATTTCTCCAGCCGCATGGCCGGGGCTCAGCTCAGGAACCCCGCAGTCATGGGACCCGAGGGTCCTTGGCCACTCCAGGGAACCCAAACCAACCAATGGGGAACAAAGGTAACCAGGGGCAGGGAAACCCCGTGTCTCCCCCCCAGGGCCCCTCTCCCAGGGCTCCATGGCAGGGGAGGGACCCCAACAGTCATCAACAGTTTTTAAGATTAGTGTTTAAAAAAATTATCAAACAAGCTTTAGAATTTCATAGTACAAACTTTCTACACAGAAACAAAAGAACCATAAGGGAAAAACGGTTTGCATGAAGACCAAAGAGAACATGACAGAGAAGAATGAAAGTTGTTCAAAAAGAAACAGATTTTCCAAAATAATTTTCTTTTTGTAATTAAGTCATATTTACTTAGCTCTACTCCTCTAACAAGCTTTTCTCCCCAGACTGGGTCTTTCTAGATGAGAGGACAATAACGCTACATATTCTTATAACTATAGTCATTGCCCCTCTTCAAGTCATCTTTCTAAGTCTCAGGTCTTCAGTAATCTCTGGATACAACATGGAGGAGGTGGTAAATATAATTGCTGCTGCCCCTTCTGATAAAAACAATGTGCAAAATTTACTACATTTATTCTGTATTTATTACCTCCAGCAAAACCCTGTTCTAGTTAAAAGACAACTTGCTATCGGAAAATTAGGTCTCTCAAGGAAGCACTACTGGGCTGTGGGTTGTGACCTTGCTATTTGATACTATGACATCAGCTGTAAAAATAATAGTAAAAAAATTCAGCTGCAAAATGGAATGAACCACATGAGATACTGAGCTTTGAAATCACACTAGCAAAACACTGACGCATATCACAGGTTTTTATACCTCAATGGGCTTATTGGTATGCAAAATATTTGTGCAGTCACAAATTGCTGTAGAACTGCCTTGAACTTGTTTCCCACTGGCAGGAAAGAGGGACATCAGTGGCACATAAAGAACTGATACACTTGTGGCAGAAGCATACCCAGAGCTGCTGTCATGAAAGGAGTGAATGCCTAGGAAATTGACTTGAAGTTAACAAAACAAAACAGGGATAAAATGCAGATTTCACTTTAAGTTAGACAATGTTTCTTGCACTCTATAATAACTTGCTCTGGTACCAGTTCTTTAAAATTTTGTTTCAACACAATTCAACAATTCAACAACTACAAATGTAAATAATTTCCTTCAACACCTATTGGCTACTAAAAAAAATCTTTGATTTATCATCCAAAAATTATGGGGAACATATCAGAAGAAAAAATAATAAAAATTAATACTTGTGAAATTGACTCCTTATATCTTAAGATCCAGAATTCAAAAATCAAATGTATGATGATCAAAATAGAATAAACTTTTGCACATATATCCATTTAGAGCCAAATGAATACTGACTGCATTGCTACTACAGCCACTACTGCACTGCTATTGTAAGATTTATTACCTTTTGACATAATGACACATAACACATAAAACATGGAGGTATGATTAATAGAAACTACTGGATTCTTTTTACTGTGACACTAGTTACAAGATATGATTTATCTGGTTGAGCTTTGCAACTGGAAATTTCAGAACCTGGTTTTTACAATATATAATGGAAAATGTGGTCCTTACGAAGAGCTACATTCCCCCTTATAAGAGAATCTAGACTTGAATTTCAACACTAAAGAGGTGTTCCTGATTGCAACTAGTGATCATTAACGTCTACATGTGAACTGGTCATTCTGCTATGAGCAGGCTTTTCCATCCTTTGTAAAATTAGTCCATCAGTATTTTCCCTATTTAAATCATTACTGAAGACTTCCTTTCTCCAACCCTTTAATGTAATCGAGGTGAGCAACACTACACAATTTCTAGTGTGATAAAAAAACACGTGTTTGCAAGATGCTTTAGATAGAGAGCAGGAAGATGCCACTTTCTGTATGAAGAATATGTCTTCATTTGATGGTTCGAGTAACAGCAAAAGAAATGAAGAAATACAACTGAAGAACATAAGAAGATAAATACATGTGAATGGAAGTTATGGAGCTGGGAAGCAGCCTACTGGGAATATGTACAGGGATCACAGTGAATGAAGAAATAAAGTTTTTATACAATGAGAAGGTTCAAAGGCAAGAGAATCTTGATATGAAAAAAAAGATCCAAAAGCAGTGGATGAGGCAGACTTGATTTCAGAAAACCATTTTATGAGTCTCTGGGAAAACTGATCTCAAAAGAGAAGACATTGGAATCCCTGGGACAATTAGGAATGAACAAAAGTTTCTAAGAGGGTCACGGGAATCACAGTGGGAAGGGAAAGAAGGAAAATAGGAGCAGGAGTTCCAAACTCCCTTTCACAGTCTGTTAAAGAAAAAATGGGAAAGTTATCTTTTTCTGGTATCACATCTTCCACAATAGTCATGTGAAAGAGAAAGCAAACATTTACATTCAGCTTTTTCTTGCTTGTATTATTATCCATTGATTCTGTTGGGACACATGTGAAGGGCAAAACTGGGTTTATTAACCAGTCACATGCCATCAAGCATGCAGACATCTGTGCTTAGCCTGCCTAGGCTTCTTTGCCAACTCAGTGATACCTTGCATGTCACGAGTCTAGGGCCCTTTAAAAAGGGCTTTGATGTTTTCCAGCACACACAGAAGGAAAGATGCAATCTAAATTCAGGCTGTGTTCACTTTCAGAATTGTGGGTGGCTGAACTACAGATGCTAGCCTATTTGTGTGTGATTTACTGTGTCAGGCAGCCCACCTTATTTATTATCTGACTCCATTCTCCAGCCCAGTAGCAGTATGGATTGAATTTTTTCAATAATATGCATCTGGGTAGTCTGGTTTTGAAGTTAGACTAATCTGGATACTAAAAAGATTCAATTATCCTGCCTTCACTCACAACTCTACTGTCTGTGTCCTTGACAGGTTTTGCATAGTTTACTTACTGCCCATAGCACTAAATGCTATAAAAAAGATCAGAGGAATGACCACCATTGAACACTTCTGTTAAATATCTCTGAAGGGGCTTTTGCTTTATTAGATGGGGGAAAATAAAGAAAGATGCAATTGATTTTCTCATTTGCTGAAGAGAAAAAGAAGGTTAAGAAAGGATTAGGAAACACAATATACAAGATAATCTTCTTCTGCAAGCCTGAAAACTCAGAGAGAGATCCAAACTGCCTCAGGATTTTATAGAAGAAAAGAATGGCCACAGTGCAACATCTGCATAGGGGTGGGCTATGACAAAGCCGTACTCTTAGAAACCAACACAAGGATTAACTATAAATACTACAGGTTTCCATTAGCAGGGATGGAGATATTACTTCTGTGAAGAACAGCAGCCTTGCCCGAAAATGTGAATTTTCTTTGGAAAAGAGCTTCCTTTTTGTGGTGTCTGCAATCCTCTCCTTTCCAAAAACCTTTCACTTAAAATCCTCATTTTATTCCCTTTTCCAGTGTAATCCCAAACCTCACAGACAACCAATCATGACTGAGACTTTTGGGCTTCTTAACTATTTTCATCTGATTTACTGTTTTACTAGTGTTGCTGATAGTGGAATAATTTGTTCCCCTTTACTTAAAAATTTCCATTTACTTCAATCCATTTCATTCAATATTTGCAACCCTTGGCCAACTTAAAAGAATGTTTTCATTATGGACTTTTTTAAATAAGTTTGTTCACCAGGTGCTCTCTCAGCTCTACTTCAAATAAATGTCTCTTTCCTTTCTTTAAAAGTAAAATCATAAAACATGGGTGTCCATTTATCTAAAAATATTCTGCATGCTCATTAATTCTACTTTCCCCCCAACCTTTTTCTCCCCCCATTTTGACGTAATTTACATCTGCACATTCTCAAGCAAGTGGGGACAGGAGGGAAATGATCCTATTTCTTATACTCTGGACTAAAATGTATATGCTCTGCTGTTTTTCACATTTAAAGTCTGGAACTCTCTCCTCTGCTTTCAAACATGTATTTGACTGAACTTCCATCAACCCCATCGCTACAACTGCACTGTAACTCTTTGTGCAGACACAAGGAAGCTGTTAGTTGTCAGTGAACACCTTGATGTATTCAAGTTATACAAATAACTAAAACAATTTTGCAAGAAAGAAAATTGAAAGAGTCATTTTAAAAGACTCCCTCTTCTGCCACCTAATTTCTCTACAAAATAAGGGAGAGGTGATTTTTTCTGTGGTTGAATGGACGAAAATAGTTTAGGATAACTGGCATTTTTCAAGCATACTCTATCGTAACTTGTGACAGGGAGTAACCACAACTACAGATTACATAATTCTTTCAAACTAAGTTACCTGGGATCAGAAGCAATCACATCTTGTCCTAAGATCATTTTACTTCCTGAATTTAGGCTTAAATAATCCACATTGCTTTTCATATTTTTCATCATTAAAAACAGAGGAAATAACAAAACAACATTTTTTTATATTTAAAGCAAACTGGTTCTGTATTTCCTGAGGACTTAATGACAATGACCATCAAATAAAGCTGTTTTCAAAATAAATTTTTGAAAACATTCGACTAGATAAGCCCACTTAGGTACCTGTGCTGTAGCTGTGTAGACATTAAAAAAAAAAAAAAAAAAGGAAATAAAAAGAAAAATGTTTATTGTGTTGTGATATTGTGGGGAAAAAACCCAACAAAATCCAAATCATCCACCTTCAAAATTAAGAGTCCATATATACTTCAAGAAATATTACATACTTGTATGCTGGTTGCCTAAGAATAAAATCAAAATTAAAAAAAATAAAATAAAAAAGGAGAAGGAAAAAAAAGTCATCATTCCGTCAGGAGAGAAGTCATGATTCTCCTTCTCTTCATTCTTCATCTGACTTTAAAATTTTTACCTCCCCAGCATTATCTTCAGGAACAACTACCCAGAAAAATACATTGCACTTTCACTTATAGCTGTGTTGAATGACCCACACTCAGAAGGGTACTGCTGTAGTTAAGTCTCCAATGGGCCATTTTCTGCTTGTCAATAGAGCTCTGCTCTCCTGCAGTTCCCCGGACTTTGGGTGCTGAACCCTGGCTCAGAGAACCTGAACTTCTCTGTTTAAGTCAGACACTTGTATTTGTTTCTGTAGTTGTTATATAGTCCTCTTCTATGGTTATGTCTGTCAGAAGGTGGAGGGGTTTTCAGCCACTGGGAGCTGGCAGAAGGGGGTTTTACCCCTCGCGTGCCGACACAAAGAACCCCGGATGTCAACGCTGAAACCCCTCTGGAAGGCGGCACTCAGTGCCCAGCACACAATGAAAAAGGGGCAGAGCTCCTCACCCAAAGGGGCTGTATCTTCCTGTCGCTGTTATGCAGGCACGCAGGCAAAGGGAAAGAAGTAAAGGGAGGGGACTCTCTGTATGTGTTCCATGCAGGTTTATTCCCGTGAAAAGACAGGGACAAAGGGCCCAATTGGTGGGAGGGTCCAGGGATCTTATACTGGGTATGGAGTAGGTGGGGAAAGGAATCTCAGTCAATGGGATAGGGACAAGCAGGTGGGGTTGACAGCAAGGGAACCAACGGGAACAACACATAGGAGGGACTTAGGGAAGGATCCAATGGGGGCGTCGAGGAACAAAGAACTTTCTAGAAGTAATACATATTAAAGCGGGGAAATGAATATACATAACTTCATACATAAAACAGAGAGAGAAAATATTAACCAATCAGGGGAAAACATGCAAAAGACAAAACAAGGGAATCATGGGTTCTCACCATGACTGTAAGTTAGATGCTTAACTTGGGTTGCTAACCGCCACAGCTGGTTGTCTGAGTTCTCTACAGGAGAAAAAGCGGCTGGAGCCACCTGCGCTGCCACAAGAAGGGATTAAAATAATTCATTGTTTTCTCCTTGCTGATTCACAAAAAGTAAATATACTTTCAGCCTTTAGGTTTGTCTGCTTGTTGTCATTCACAGATGTTGATGTAATCCTGTCTAATGGTGAAGCTACAACCACTATTGCAGCATTTGCAAGACATAATTATTTAAGTATCAATGGGCTGTTTTTTTCACCAGGAGGGAGACTGGAGACCTTGTAAAAATCTACATTAATTTTTGCTTATTGCTATAATTATCCTTCTTGTTCAGTGAAGCATGTTCTAATGCCAATTACCTTGCTTTGGAAGAATTCTGGGATTTTGAGGTGTTAGCTATCTCTATGACATTTCGGATTGCTTTTTTCCAAAGAAAATCTGAGAAAGTGGATGCCCTTCCTCCAGCACTTTCAAATCAACTTTGGATTTTCAGGCAGAGAAAACTATTGTTTTTTGCCTTTTTTTTTTAAGAAAATTATTTAATCTAAACTCAGACATAAAATAGGCATAAGTTACCTATACGTAAAAGTCAAAGTATCTAATTGTATTCGAGAGAAAAAAGATGTTCTGATGGACGATTTTGAAATACCTAAAGCTAGCAGTCTGATATTAATGCATCTGATAGTTTTATCTGAGATTCTAGAGAACAACGTTTGTCTTACTGTCTAGGTAACTTTAGGCAATGGACAAAGGTCTAAATAAAGGAGATTTCACAAGGATGAAATTAGCATCAAATTAGAGGGAATGGGGAAAATGTCTACTAGATTTATTACAGAAAATTATTACTCCATGACAAATTAAATGGCTACTTTTCCCTATTGAAAAAGGCAAGTAAGAGTCAAATAAGGAGCCACGTAGACAGGAACCAATACTATGGTTTGAATTTGAGAAAATCTCAGATTGGTTGGTTTTTTTAAAAAAATAATAGTTGCATCTCAGGGTAGTATCTTCGATTCTTCCCTGCTTGAGAGTATGACCAAGAAAGGAAAGGACTTCTGGAGAATTGAGGACAGGCTTTGATTATGTTATTATAATCTCTTATTCAATTACAAGGAATATTGCAACTAAAAATGTTGTTTGATGAAAGGAGTAATAAAGACAAACTAGAACTTACCATTCAACACTCCAACTTACTATTTTAGAGGAATAGGGTTTTTTCCAGATCAATTTTCCAATAAATCAGTTTAAATAAACCAACAAATCAGACCATAAAAATTAAAACTAAATGGGTCAGAATCTTAGTTCTTATCTCAGTGATGAAGTTTTTGCACTAATTGATCAAATAAAGGCATGATTTTAAAAGGTTGCATGGATATTCACAGATCTCTGACTTCTCTTTATGGGAGTCACATGGCTAAACTCTTCTGTAGCACCTTAAACGTGTGCTTGCTCTATGTTGTCTCAGAAAATGAACTTTGCATATTGTAAATAAGGTTGCTCAGCATCATGTGTGAGGTTAAATAAATACATCACTGTATGAATGCTTTATTATCCATAAGAGATAAAAATGCATTGCCTAGAGTCTGTTTCCAGTTCTTGTGTGGCAATAGTAAATTAATCAGGTCTGCTTTGTTATTTTAGCTGCATTTGATTAAATGTGCAACAGAATAAAAGGGAAGTTTTAAAGGAAATATAAAACTCCAAATGCAATGAAACAGCAGATGAGAAGTATCTCATTTAATCCACAGGGCTTTGATTGGAAAAAAAAAAAGTAGATGTAACAGTCCTTTGAGTTTTTTGAAGAGGTGATCTAAAGAGCAAATTACTGATCAACTGTCCCCCCAGAGAGTCATTTAAGGTAGGACACCAGGAACCTTTGCATTTGTCCCAGTGTCTACATGTAGCAGACCAAATGCTAGTGAGCACAGGAAACACAGTAAACTTAGATGAGGTAATAGCAGCATAAGAATAATAAGAGAATATTCACAACATTATTCATCAGGTAGCCACTGTTTAGGACAATATTAAACTATACATGGTATTAATTTTCTTTAAGATATATTTGATGATACTTGCTATTTTATGATGTGTTGTCTGTCCTTATTTTGTGCATATATCAGACAAAGACATGATGTTTAACAATTTAGAACAAGCAGAAATGACAGCTCACAGTTTCAAGATGTTGTATCCCAACAACTGCCATGTGGGTGTCCTTATCTCTAGCATATTGTTATGTCACTGGAACATGAATATCTGCTCATGGATGTGAAGATGTTGTGCAATTCATAATAATGTTTATTTACATTAACATTGTTCTTCTAGGAATAACAAAAGCCAAACTCTATATTCACTAAACTGGTAAGAAAAAGTCACCACTTTTTTTTTCTGAATGGAGTACTTACAAAATCCTCACTTGGAAGGTTAATTTTGTAATTACTAAAAATCAGGAATAATTAGTGTTTTCTTAGCTGTAATTCAAAGGAAGCTAATCAGAATCATCATCTGTCTAAGAGAAATGACTAACATCGTATCAAGACAGGAAAAATGTCATACTGATTTGCTCCAGCTACTCTGTAATTATCTAATTTATCTGAAAATCTTGAAATATTAAACAAACAGTAAAGAGAGGATTCTATTCTTAAAGAAGAAAATATTCTATTAAACCACAGTTAAATATCTGCGTATTTTTATCCTTGCCTGTGCTGTTTTATGAAAATTATCACAAGCAGATTTTACCTTTTGAAAAAGCATAAATGCAGTATGTCCCTTTTTCCTATATGGAAAGTGTTGCTGTACTGAGACTTCTATTGTCTTTTCTGAACTCTGGATCAAACAGATTAAAAATGTTTCCTTCATTGGGAATAACATCGTTATGGAACTCAGAAAGTTCTCTGAGGGTGATCTGTTTAGTCAATTTACAGACAGAAAACATGAGCAAAAGCTAGCAATTCGCAATGCACATTATCAATGTACTTCCATTACTATTGCTGCTACACATGTAAAAACCATCACTTTTTATGTTGAACATAACATGTAGTTAATATAAATCTGTTGTGAAAACACACTTCTACATTTTGATCTGTACAGTTTCTTCCTCTGGGATTGTATACCACAGACCCAAAACATCAGCCTTCAAAATTTTTGTCATGACAAATTCTCATGGTCTCCTAATGAAAATAAATTCTCATGGATTTGTTTTGTTTTGTTTTGGTTTTTTTTCTGGAACTGACAAAATTCCCAAGTGAGTTGTTTCATTTTTCAGGCAAAATTTTCTTGAAAACTTCAACTGAGAACATATTTTGTGCAGACCACTTGAAAAGCATCTATGCGCATGTAAGGAAGACAGCTGCACAGCATGCAGCTGACCATTGGGAAAGAGGAGAGAGAAGAAAGGCTGAACTAGAGAGCAAATAGGAAGGCTTTGTCCCCAGATACCTGTTTTCATACTACCTACAATCCCTTCTGAGCAGTATCCTAGATGAATTCAAAACTCTTTTGGAACTAATTAGCTTAATCAGTCTTCAGTGTTGTCTGTAGTAGGGTGACAAAAATCATACTCTAACCAAATTGGCAAATAAAGTACGATAGATGACATACAACTGAACTGGCCTCTAGAAGAAAAAATAAACGACAGGTATGGAGGGGTGTGTGTACAGCAGAGCAACAACAAGAACTTTAAGCACACTTTTACTAACCAAGGAGAATTCAGAGAACAATTCAGTTTTAAAATATAGACAGGTGGTTTGATGTCAACCATCACACACAGGTAGAAGTGTGAAATTGAGATTTATTTAATGTTACAGATTCCCCTATATGTATGTATAATTACAAAAAGAAAAAGAAAAAAACCCCACATTTGTCCTAAATGCCTGTTCAGTTATTTACTGAGAAAATTTCAAGTGATTTATATCCATGTACATTTCTTTCTATTCTAACTTACAGAAGAATGTATTTTTAACTCTGAGATGTAGATCAAAATATGTGTGAAGGCTGCTTAATTTTCTTTTATCCAATGTACACCTGGGCAGCTTTGAAGTCTTTGTACCCCTACTGTTCTTGCTGATATTAGTGGAAACTAGGATTGGGCTAGATTAGCTTTGATACCTGCAAGTGAACCGAGTGAATTTAAAACTGAGCTGCAAAAATTAAAAAATATTACTGACAAAACATTCAGTAAGGATGGAAAAATATAAGAAAAATATTTGATTTTTTTTTTTTTAATGAAGATAAATAAGCAAGACTTGTTTTCCCCCCACATATTTTGCTAAAGGATAAGATGGTTTGAATGTGTTTAGTACATTTTGCACAGAGCCGGGCAATGCAAAAAATCTAGCTTCTGTGATGGGCACTTTGATATCTGTGGATGTGGAGGAGATCTTAGCTATATTTTGGTGTCTTTGATGTTTCATGTGTATTTTAGATGGTAAACTATCAGTAAGAGTATTTGGATCTTGTTGTTTTTGATGTTTTCTATCTAATCTTTTTAAAACCACATTATGTTCCGGTCAGCTCAGTGGGTTTAGGGGGAAGTATTTTAATTCTCTCTGGGCAGTCCACAGAAGAAACAACATTCTCAGGAGGTTCAAAAACAAACTTTTACTTACAACTTCCCAACTTTAAGGTAGAATAAGGTACTTGGCAAATTTTAAAACAACATCTAGACAAAATAGGGCACTTGACAGACTTTAACTTTGCCGACTTTAGTTTATCCAGATACAATAATGCACTCACTAAGGCAGTGACTGGAACATTTTAATCTGGTTTACAATATATTTTAAGAAGAAGTTAGGAGAAGAAAGAGAAAAAGAGAAAGAAAGGATAACAGTGGAAAGATATTACCACCCATGGATAAAGCAACAAAACTTGATTGTAGATGTTCTCAGTCAAAGTGATTGTCTTAATCTGTCAGAGGTGAGGAAAAGCCCATAAAACAAAGGTTTAATGGGTTAATATATGCTCAGACGTTGTGGGAATGCCCAGGTAACTCCACTGGGAGGGGAGTTTTACACTGTCTGATGCAACACTGGTGGATCTCTTGCATCAGACTGCAGATGATGTGCAGGGCAGAAAGCCCCAGAAAGGAGTCTGGGGGCACTTTAGCAGTCTTTGATGGTTTATGACACCTTCTAAGATATGTCATCTTAATTGAGCCAGTTATGCCCCTTGAGACAGGATTTCTGGTTTCCGGGAATCCCTCAATGCCTCCCTCCTCAGGATCTATTTCTTGTCCACCTCTTCCCTTATCTGGCTCAAAATCCAGCTTGTTGCTTAACAAAGGTTGATTTGTTGGTGATCGTCAGGTGCTCAGCCCTCTGCACCTGGGCTGTAACCTTGCACATCCTCAGCAAAGCAAACACTGCTTTTGCAAAAGGCTTATTGTTTGTGCCAGTAACCATTAATACTTCAGCCTCACAAACCATCAGTGTTTTTACATATTACCAAAAGTTTCCTAATTAATGGAAAATTACTTTCTAAAAAATTTTTTCCTAGTGTTTTGTGTTATTTAGACAACCACAGGTTATATATTTGAATTCACTTTCTATATCTAAAGTTTTCATTGAAGAATGTAGTTACATTACAATTCTATTTAAAATGATAGAATTTGAAAATATTCATAAAATTATTAGCAATGCAGTGTCTTTTCACCTTTGACAGTCTTTTCCTACCCCTAATGTCAAAGTTAGAAATTTTCTCGTAGCTAATTAGATCTAAATATGTGCACTATCCAAGAGCAGGCTTTCTTGTAATATATTCGCCTAATTATTACAGCTGAAGTACACTGAAGTGAGAATTGCTTTAGTTAACACTAGTATGAATACCTCATAAAATTCTTACGTGAAAGATTTTGTTTGAGACAATCTTGATCCACTAAGCAAGTTGCCTTGTCGTGAAAGATCAGGCAGGTCAAGCAGGATCCTTCTTTTCTAACCCCGTGTGGGCGGGGTCTGATTCCCTGGTTGTCCTGCACATTCTGTGTGATGGTGTCACTGAAACTGCAGAAAAAATAGAAACTCACCAACAACATTTTATTAGTGTTAGAAAATTTGGGTGTTATTTTATTCTGGCCAGGATGTTACTCTGGCTAGGACGTGCATTAGAAATTATTTCATACACAGATGCCTGGATTGTGCAGTGAAAATCATTCCATCACACATGGTTCTTTATCCCATTTTTCCCATATTTATACAGAAAAAACCCAAATAAATTCTTGTTCATTGATCTTAAATTACATAGTTCTTAGTATATGATCAATATAAATGTGAAGGGATCAATAACCAGTAGGTTATTGATCCCTTCACCTTTGGTGCTAATTTCGTCCTCATTCTTTGGTTTTCTTATCAATCTTTTCCCAAATCAGGTGTCTCTGACCCCTCCAGGGGGTGGTGTTTGTTAATGGTCATTTATCTTTGTATCTATAAATCTTGAGCTCATCAACCCCCACCCAACGAACAGAGTCTTAGGAAGAGAAACTTCAGTTCCCTTCCTCCCGGGCAAAGGCGAACACCCCTGACTAAAGTTACAAAGAAAATTTTAAAAGTTGTATCATTGCCAACAATAGCACTCAGGATGATCTGCTCCATGACCTTCCCTGACACCAAGGTCAGCATAGCTCCCTGGATCCTCCTTCTGACCATTGTGGATGGGTGTCACATTGGCCAACCTCCAGTCAAGTGGGACCTCCCCAGTTAAGCAGGACTACTTGTAAATGTTTGAAAGTGGATTGGTGAGTTCTTCCACCAGCTCCCTCAGGACTCTTAAATGGATCCCATCCCTCCCCACATGTGTACACACATACACACACAGAGCGGTATATTCTCTATTTCAATAGTTATATAACCCTTGCTAATCTGATCCTGATATTATTTGCATTTTTAGAAGGTTGTTGTAGGCATTGTTCAAGACTCAGAAAACGCAAAATTCAGCACATTTTAAACATATATTCTAATTCTATCTATTACTTTATTTTGAGCATGATGTCTGAAAGAATGAAAATGCATAGCACTTGCCCAAAATAATGGAAGGCAAAACTCCCAAACTAACCCTCACCTTGATATTGTACAAATGATAAGCTTTTTTTCCTTCTCATTCATGCACTGCAGACATATTCTAACTGTAGCAATTGGCATACTTCTGCTTGATGGGCCTTCCACAAGTAGCATTCATGTTAGAGTGTCTAAATGACTGAGTTTCGATGCCCAAAAAGATAAAAATAGAAAATGGCAAATACAGAAGTTAAGACTTGGCAGTTCCATCAGAAAAGATTTTTGCTTTGAAAGAGAAGGAGTAGGCATAAATTACAGCAGCAGAACTAGCAGGTGAGGTAACCATCACCTTAAACCTAAGGTTTACACTATTTGGCCTACCTTAGTTACCTGGTAACACCCTGTATTGATTCATGACACTTAATGAAATAGTACCACACAAATATGAAATTGAGACAGAAATGTACCTGATTCAGTAATTCCATTGACAAAGTAGTTTCACCCACTGTACATGTGCAGTGCATTGCTTTCCAGCTTTCTATGTATTTTTTCCAGCTTCAGAAGTGTAATCTTGTCCTTTGTCTTCCAGCTCAATTTGTGTTTAGATATAAACCACACGCATTCCCTCACTGCTGCTTTCTTGTGCCAAATCTCCTCATTACTCTGGGAGTTCTGTAGGTCATTTACCATAGAGGAACAATACACGGAGTGCACAGAGGAGTGGCAACAGCAAATAATGTCGAGGAACCTGACAAATGAGAAATGTTTTTTAGCTGGAAATCACTGCTTTAGATCAGATCACGTATTCATATGACTGCAAAGTAGCAAGATAGCTTTTGATATTTTTCACATTACAGACAACAGTTTACCTTTGTCTTCTTTGTTTTTAGAAGATGGATTTTCATACAAAAATGTCAAGCATTCAAAAGGATTTACTATGTCTAAAAATTATCAATGTTGTCTGCAAATATTTTTCATAAAATAAAAATGTGGAAATTAATTTTTCGTACAAATATTAAATAAGTCCATAAGTAACATATATTCTAAAATGTATTTACTCACGCAGCAGTGGAAATACTAGTACCTCTGTCTAAGTACTTTCTGTGTAAAGGATCTATATGATCTACACTTACATGATGTAATTTTTTATTTTATATTTACTTGGTTCTAAACTTACATCAAAACCTAATGTAAAACATTAAAGTTTGCACCTGATCTGGAAAATACAGTGCTTGTAGGTGAGAAAATTATTTTCTTGTGATAAGGAAGCTGACAGTCTCTATGAAATTGCTTTAATTGCTTTATAAAACCAGCTGCTCTTTCCACTGTAATTTTCTCAATGAATGCTACATCCTCTTGCCAGCTACCATTGACAGAACTAGCTGCCTTGTCAAAGTAAAATCTTTCTTCTTTCCTGACCATCTGGGTCTTCTGGTCCACATAGCTTTCCGCTGTTCTACGTTTCTCTGTCTAAATTTAGAAGAAACAAATTGGCAAGATATCAAAATCCTCCTTCACACAAAAATAAATCAGTCCTTAGTTCTATAAAAAAAGTCTATCCAATACACATTTTCATGGACTTGCCAGTAGTTCAGGAATCAGATAAGGACATTCAAGGAGAATCATCTGTGTTCTTTCATCATTTCCTCCAACTTATAGATGCAAACACAAAACCCCCATATTTTTGCATGTCTACTTTTTTCAGAGAAGTACTACATTTTCATGTGCATAACAAAAAGTATAGAAAAAAGATTTTCCTTTGAGATGGGTTTCATTTGAAACCTGCTATCTTTTGAATTACAGTGTTAAATCCTATACGTAAGTTCTTTTTCATGCCTTTTAAATTTTTTCTGAAGAGTTTGTTTAGTTTCAGAATGAATAAAAGTTAAATTTGTGTAAGTATTCCTTCACTTTTTTCCCCTGTACTTTAATTGGTAATAAAAAGGCACTGGCTGAGGGCTGATTTCCATTAGTTACACTGGCTTTGCCCTGCCATGGTTCCATTTACGTTAGTAAAGTTACATTTAATTTGCATCACTGTAATGGAATTATTCTTGTCCAGTCCTTTTCCAAGTGTATATGAAGCAACTAAGCAAGAAGTTGAAAGTCTAGTAATAGGAAGTACGCACTCTTTCACTGGGACATTTTGAAAATTTTATTCAAAGCTGGGGAAAAAAAGAAATATATCTTTGGCAGAAAGAGTCTCCCACTTACAACTTATGTTCCGTTACACAAGTCTGAAGTGTCCAGGAACCATAACATCTACATATTTACCCAGCTGTTTTCCGGAGGGGTGCTCACACAGGCGGCCTCAGCTACAGCAACAAGATGAGACTCACCACCTGTAGC
The DNA here is from genome assembly GCF_020740725.1 of Corvus hawaiiensis. Classification (NCBI taxonomy): domain Eukaryota; kingdom Metazoa; phylum Chordata; class Aves; order Passeriformes; family Corvidae; genus Corvus; species Corvus hawaiiensis. Next base: position 38,563,785 of record NC_063216.1, read on the forward strand.
AGTCATAGAGGGAAAAGCTGCTATCATCATCTTCATTAACTTGGGAACCTGTCATGGCACATATGTTTTTCTGAGGAAGGTTAGATACTCAGAGTGCTGTTCATGTTTAAGAAACCTCAAAATATGTCTGTTTTACAAGCCAGTACAACCTGAAAGTAACCTTAACAGATGTAAAAACCAAATTCAAATCCATTTACATATTGCAATTAAAAATATAAAGGTGAATTATTAAAAATCCCTAACTATGTGTGTTTTTTTAATTCTGCTACTTTAAGAGAAGTTTTTCAATAGATTTGTTTCCATGCAAGCAGAATCTGTGGTTCAATAGAAGTGGTCTAGTTCTGTACCTACATGTTCAAAAAGCCTGAAATTTAGTCAGAATATAAAATATATCTGGAGTATTCTCATCTCTTTAAATACCTATGAACTGTTGTGACATTATGGAAAGCTGCAAAGAGCTTGAGGAGAAGAGATAATTGAGTAGAAGGCTTTTTTTCTAAAGTCTTCCAGACATTTCCATTTTAAGCTTAGGTTAAGAACTAGTTACTAGATCAGCCTTTTGAAAGTATTGCTCCATTATCTTGGAAAAAATAATCAATTTTCCTAAAAGGAAAAAAGAAAAAGAAGTGTCCAAAATTACATCTTTGTTCTCTTTGTCGTCATATATCATCTGATTCTAGCTGGTCTGGTCCTTCAAAAGACTGATCAAATTTAAGTGCTTGAAGCAGAGAATGTTTCCCGCTAGGTTAATACAAATTAAATAAATATGATTTTTGATTATAATTAAAGTCAAACTTTTTGCTCAGAATTATAACTCAGGATATAGATTTCATAATGAAGCATGCACATCAGTTATAGTTCTATTTATGCTCATCTCTATTTTGGGGAAAATATTTTTTTTAATAATTTCCATGTTTTCTGGTCTTTAAAACTTAAAATTGATGATGATGATGACGATGATGGTGATGATAAATTAGACACTGGAAATGAGCAATTGATTTTTTTTTAAATTTTATTTGATTTTTTTTGTAAAGAAGGTCACGGTTCCTTAACTTAAGAAAGTTTCTGCTTTATGTGAACCAGGGAAACACTCAATTTCCCACATTTGAGCCTGTATTTTTGCCATGTCATGATTCCTGCTTGGGACAAATCTTGTAGTTTCTCTGAAGCAAAACAAGATGAGCATCAGATGCAAAGCATGACTTTAAGCAGCCTACATTCAATCTGAAAAAGGAACCAACATCCTAGGATCTTGCATTCCCCATCCCTCATCAGACAGACAGAAGTACACTGTCTCTGATTTTAAAGTGAATTTGTCAGCAATGCTGCTGCTCTGGTTTCACTTTTACAAGTTTACTGATCTGAATGTGATGTAAATTTAAGAGTGAAACATCTTGGCATTGAAAGAAGGTGTGTCTTTGTAAATAATTTTCCAGTTTTGAAATATAATCATAATATAATATATATGCTATATTATATAATGTATATATATGGAAGAAGGGAGAGAAGTGAAGGAGATAATCTTTTGTCTCCTCTCTCTTCTACCTGTTCTCTTCCTTAAGGGAGTGTGCAAAGTTTGTTTCTGTTAGGCCTGACTCCTGCAGTGCTCTCACACAGAGACCACTGACAGGGCACTGTAAAATCTAGATTTCAGCTTTCACCTGAAGTGCTGTGACCTGCATCTCTCCCTGGACAGAACTGAGTGAGGTAGGTAGCCTTAAGCACTGTGCTCACATCTGCTATTTCACATCACACATATAAAACAATGAAACACTCTTTTCCTGAACCAGAGGGTAATATATAGTTATATTGACTTTCTGATATGTCATAATGATCATACCATATGTGTGTCCAAATGCTGACATAATGAATTCTTGAATTCTAATGTTAGCTTAACTCCTCCCATTTCATATAATTACTTCAATGTTCATTGTTCCAAAAATCAAGTATGTGAGAAAGACTATAGTCTTTTAGTTGGTATCACAGAATCTCAGATTAGCCTGACTTGGAAAGGACACAGAAGGATCATGAAGCCCAGCTCTTAAGTGAACAGCCCACATGGGGATCAATGCTGCAACCTTGCACCATGCTCTAACAACCTGAGCTAATCTCACGGTCAGCATTCATCAAAGAACTGAATCACCTGCTTTTAATCCATGTTTCTAGTAACTGCAATCTATTCATCTGGATAAATGCAGTATTAAAATCAGAGGGAGAATGACATGGGTTCTGGAGAACACTCTGACCTGATTGACCTCTTTGGAAGTATGGGATCAGGATTTAAAGTGGAATATGTATCAGTAGTGTTATGCTAAAGGCCAAATGCACTGAGCTGTTGGGTAAAAGGATCCTCCTCTATCAGTTCTGTAAATGTAGGGAGGAAAGGGGAGAAAACAGTCACTAAATTTCGTAAATTTTTTCATACTTTAATAAGATGGCTAATGTTTAGGGGTAAAATAATTTTTAATGCTTTATTAAATATGTGCAGGATTCCTGAATCGTTGCTTTTCAGAGCAAATTTAACTAATTTCCTGCATATTGCCATATTCTTGTCATTCCTAAATGCTAATTTAATTGCATTCAAAGTTAGAGAGCACACCTGCTTCTCAGTTCAGCTTCTGTTTTCTTTCTCTTCTTTTAAATTTATTATGGAGGAATAATAAAACAAATAAACACAGTAAAATTAATAGCTACTCTTTTCTTCACATAATTTGGCAGTGAAGTCTGGACAGTTGAGAGGGATGTATGATTTGGAGTATATGAAGCCCACTGGTGACTCACAAAGGAGTACAAGAGCTTTTATTGATTAGTGTTTGAATAACTTGAAGATAGATCTGCGTTTGTTTGCTGACAAAGAGTACACAGACGAATACAATGATAAAATTCTGTAAAAAATAGTGGTTTCTCCTACCTGGCATTTCTTGGTAATTGCTTTAAATACATTAGGAAAGTTCTACAGATAATTCTTACCACATATTATTTTATATATATTATTATTATAAGTATTTTTAACCTAATGCTCTCCTCAGATCCCTTTCAAACAATCAAGTACATTTTTTTATCTTTTTTAGTTTCAAGAAATCTACCAGAGAAAACCAAGCCAATCCTATATTTTTCAGATCTTATATCAGTATAAATTTCTACAATCAAAACTTTTTTAGTTTTGAGTTTTGGAATACACTATAAACTTCTACAAGAGAAAAGCTATGGAGACCTTATCAAAATACTTGAAAATGATGGGTCCTTCTCTTCTGCAGATGAATATTTCTTAAGCAAATAAAATTTAGTAAGCAGAGTGCAAAACTCACTGCAGTGTATTCAACACAGTACACGACCATCAAATTAACATGTTCTTCCAAACAAAACACTGAGGTTATTTCATAATTTTGAAATGAACAAATCCAGTGCAGAACTACTTGAATCCACGGCAGGTCATTCTCAAAATTTTTCTTTAAGAGGAAGATGTGATGTAGAAGCTTAATCAGGCATTAAGAAATTTTAATAAATTATGGTGACATCCGCAGCTGTTAAATGACCTGAAAAATCAAAAAGGTATGATACAAAAGTAGAAATCAGGCAAATTGACCAGGAAATAGTATAAGTGCATGGAGACAAAACCAGAAACCCTGAAATGCAATATAAGCTTCAACTAGTAGAGAATGCAAAAATAACCGGGAAAAAATTCTACTTATATGTTAAAAGGAAGATAAAAGCAAAGGAATATGAAAGTTCCTTCATTACTGTGACTGTTAAATAGTAACAAATGATACAAAATGTTTGAAATATTCAAAATCATCAGGCTTCCACCTTCACAGGAAAGAGAATGCAACAAAGAAAGGAACAAGGAAGACCACTGGAAGTAACAGACCAGTTGGTGTAACTTTGTGTCCTTCAATATTTTTGGAACAAGTTATTAAACTATTTGCAATAAACAAAACCATAAAGAAGTAGTAACAGTAGGACACAGTCAATACAGATTTTTCAAGAGTGTTCACTGTGAAACTCCCTACTTCAACCCAATCACTGATATGATGTAAAGGATAGTCTAGATTTGTACTAAATCTGAACTATAAAAGGACAGTTAGGTCTCTTGTTCACAAGCACTCTTGTTCTACTGAAAGACTGGCAAAGTGCAGATGTATTTTAAGTCATGCTCAGGTCAACATTTTTGTAAATGCCAAATGCCATAGTTGTAGCAGACAGAAAAATTATGCCTTTGTGCATAAAACCAGGCTGGTTTTAGAATGATTGTAAGTTACTTGGAAGACAGTATCATAATATGATCTCTTCAAATTTAGGCTTCAAATAAAAAAACAATAGACAACATAAGGGACAATTTAAAGAGCTATATTTAAGAATATGAACTTGAATTAACTAATAAAAAGAAAGAAAAATATCTACCTATGTATTAATAAAACAAAAACCAGTAGTGTGATACATGAAATCAACTCCGTAATGCTACTGGAGAACATGCACGTACAGAGAGAAGTCTGCAAGTTTTCTCAGGTGTGGTCATCCACAGTGTCTAGTTTTGGCCCTTACTATTCACAGATATTTTAAAAAATGGGAAATTTTTGAAAGAAGAGCTAAAAATTTTAAACTACATGGCTTAGTAAAAAAAAAGTTGGAATAAAGGCACCAGTTTCAGTTTAGAGAAGAAAATAGAGAAGACACTTATTTTAAAGAGCTCTCTCATGGTGTTGGTGAAAAAATGTTCTTGTCGCCTTTGTGAGACACAGGGACCAGGTTTAACTTTCTGAGACTTCTTTTATTGAAAGTTATTTTTATTAGATCGTAAGATAAGCACATACTAGGAAACATCTATTTACCTGCTTAGTATTCAGACAGCAAACTCAGCACACCTAAAGGAGATGATAACTTAATGTCCTTTCCAGTCCTATCATATGAATCAGTGGTGTTCCTGAGAACATTAAGGGTAACAGATCAGGCTATGAAAAGAAGCTCAAGAAGGAAAAGAAACCCTTTTACCATTTTTTATTGCATTGAACAGCATCAATTAAGTGTTGGTAAAAACTTTGGTAACAGGTCATTTTATGTGAATACAATGTCACAGGCAAAATTTAGAGCACAGACAAATTCACTGATGCAGAATCATTGGCAAAATAATGGTGTTTTATTTGTTCCTACAGCTGGCTACTGTGAACTGTGAAAATAGAAAATGTTGTGAGCTGTTAATTAAATTGTTATATTAAACAGAAAGTTGAATTACTATTTTTTTCTTTTTTTTCTTTTTTTTTTTTATTTCAGTCCTTTGGGTGTTGTATTTACAAGCTTCAGGACTAAATATAATTGTCTCTTTAAACTGGTAACTAAATTACTACAAGGAGCAATCACAGTTTTCACAAGCCTATGTTATATAAGAAAAGTACAAGAGAAGAATGACAAAGTAGATTCATCATCCATTTTTTTTCATGAGAAGTATGAACTAAAACATGGAAGTCTGTTTATAGCTTTTAAAAAATGCTGCAGCTGAAAGATTTTATTCCATTTTCTCTTCTGTCCCCATCTATCTATTCTCACTCATCTGTACATCCTCCAGTGATCTTGGAGCCCCAGAGTAAGATAGGTCATCTTTCTGATGTGGTTGAGAATACATTTCTTCCTTCTACCCCTTGAGAAGAATACAGTGGGATTAAGGATCTGCATCCCCTCTCCCTGGAATCACACAGCACTGAGAAAAGAATGAAAATAAGGAAACAAGGGTGGAACTGTCACTTTTAGCAGCACTCACATTTTATAGCAGCTTAAAAGACCATCCTAATTTTACTCTTTTAATTTTTCACACAAAACTAAAACAGATTGCTTGGTTCTAACTGTTCTTCACAGAGGACTTTGACTGGTATTACTAAGTTCATTACTATTTACCCAATAAAAATGACTCCTTCCAACCTGTGGTTATGTTCTTCAGAAGTTAGGATCCTAACAGGCTGTATCTGTACATCAGTGCCTTTAGCTCCCTGAATGATATTTTGTGACTTTTCAAGATGCAAGATAACATTCCACTAGTTGGAGCAAAATGTTACAGTTCAGATAGTCTGCTTAAATATCATTATAATGCCCTTTGACTCAAACATTCAAACAGTCTATTTATTTCCCTTCACCTGACATGAAAACCACATTAAGACTTCCTGATTCTTTGCCAGTTTTATAGTCAGAGAGAAAACACTGTCAAGAGAGAATATTTAGCTGATCACAGGCACTCACTTCCTGGATATGTTCCACAAGACTTATCTGGAAACTGGCTGGAAGTTCAAGAATGATGTCATTTGTGTTTCATGTATCTTAGTCTGTTGCACAGGGAGACCTTTTTATTCTTGATACCAAATCTTGCAAATGTTCAGTCATGCATTTCACTTCAGCATGAAGTAACCAAAAACATCAGACAAAAGTGTCTTTTCATCAGAGCTGAAATATTCACACCTCAGTAAGGAGCCAATAAGAGATCTGGTATTGGAGCAGCATACGGAGGAACTGCACATTATGACAAATATTCACCAACAGTTTGATCATTTCTTACTGTCTTTTGTCATGTAACTATGTGAATGGAACAAGAAATACCCATTATGGAATTGTCTCCAGCTAGTTTTACATCTACCATTCCTAAGCAATTTCATAAATTAGGCCCGGCTGACATGTCACCACCACATCTCTGAAAAGTCATAGAATCACAGAATATGCTGAGTTGGAGGGACCCAACAAGGATCCTCAAGTGCATTTCTTAAGTGAATGGCCCAGATGGGGATCAAATCCACAACCTTGGCATTATTAGCACAGTGCTCAAGTAATTTTATTAAATCCTAGCCATGTATGTACCATCTCAGGAACTTATACGGTCTGTATTACTTGCTTTTGGAAATAAACCCTTTTGATCAATATAAGCATGATGCAAATACCCAGTGCATGTCTTCTGTTACATTATTAAATACTTTTTTAAGTACGTTGCATAGAAAAGTTGCTCATGTTAGAATATTTTGAATTACTCTTATGCCTATTTTTTATCATGTTGTACTTTACTATTTCTGGATTAGTTTTCATTTTCTGTATCAGATGGAGATACTACTGCAGAGGTGTAGTCAACTCTGTGTATGTCAGGGACACTCAGCTGAGCAAATGACACATCTGAAAACTCAGGTCTATACCACAGTGAAAATTCACTGGGGTTTTGTCTTCAAAATGGATATTGCAGAGGGAAATGAAAATCTACAAGAAGACATAGATGATTCAAAACATAAAATGGCTCTGATATGAGGAGAAACCAAATACACTACGATTCCTCTAAAAGCCTTGGGAAAACAGAGACAAATCTATGCAACACATTATGAATGGCAGATACAGTATGGTGCACTAAGATATAGTGTAAATTAATGCAGCTTTTGAACACATAAAGAAACACAAGAGCTGTGGAAAAGACTGCTTTACTTTAAGATGAAGAAAAAGGGTTTTTTCTGAGGTGAGGAGACTATGATTACAAAGTTGTTGCAGCAGTGAGAATCCTTTTCATTCTAAGTGTCTGGTTTTGGTTCTAAGTATCAGTAAGTGCTATCTTCCCTCTGGTACAGTTTTGTAACCACTATTGATTTTAACAAAAAAAAGAAGTGCATGAAAAACCCTAATCTTTTCTCAGAAAATAGAATGTGTAGGACATGGTCCCTAGTGGTTTTGCTGGGGGTTTTGTTTGTTTGTCTTTGTTTTGCTTTTTGTCCTGAAAGAGAACAAAAAGTACACCTAAAATCAGAAAGCAACAAAACCGAAATCCAAGAAAGATGCATTTTTTCATTTCACATGATTTTCTTTTCAGGGAAAAACATAATCAAACTGTATTTTTCCAGTTTTCTACTTACTTATATGGGAGGTTTATATGAGCTTCATGTTCTGTCTAAAGCCAAAGATTATGCTATAAAAGCCTTTTGACAGGTCAGGTCTGTTGAAGAGGAAGCAGTCTTGCTAAGGGATGGGGAAATTTTTTACTTTGTGTTTCAGAATTTCTGCTCTCTGTCCTTCTATCAAATTCAGCTGCTTCTTGCTAGTTAGTTGTTTCAGATGGATGACAAATTTAGTTTCTCCTTGCAGACAAATGAAACTTGACAAGCTGGATCTAGGCATCTAGGCAAATTACAACACGGAAAACCCTGACAGGATTTTAATCTAGAGTAAAAACTTTCTCCTAACCAAACATAATTCCATAATATTAATGGTTTACCACAAAGACTTCTAATTTTTTAACCAAAAGAATTACATGCCATATTCCTGGATTTACATTTGACTTCTTCCTTTTCTTTTTTTCTTGAATTTCTTCCAAAGCCCTTTGTACTAAGGCTTATAATGACAATACCCTTTGTCTTTTGAAATCCACAAATACATGTAAATAGATTTTCAGATTCTGTTGAAATGTTTCATTTAAAAGTCAAAAATCTTCCTTGGAATACAAGAGCAGATATTTCCTGTTTTGCTGCCTTTTATACAAGCTTTTTAGAAATCATTTAAAGGCTGAAATCTGCTTGTTTTTCATTGAAACACTCTATTTACTTTTTCCATTCCATTTTCTATAGCCTCTCTTCAGATATTCATATGATTGTCAACTCCATAGACAATGCCTTCAGTTTTCTGTTATATTCAGTGTATCTTCTGAGAAAAAAATAGCCTTTTTCATAAAGTTTGGTTACAGCTAGTTTTCCCTACATGATAGTCTTTCAATATGTCATCTGAATTATATCTCTTCTTTTTTTTAAAAAAAATCTTCCAGCTAAAAAAATATTCCTGTAATAAAACCCAGTCAAGAGGAAATGGAGCCTGATCCTTACCTTGGCTGCATTAGTAAACACATAACTAATCCAGAATCTGATTGAATTGAATGAAATTTAATTGAATCAAAATAAATAAAATATAATATTTTCAGTTGGAAGGGACCAGCAACAATTTTCTAGTCCAACTGCCTGATCACTTTAGGGCTCACTGAAAGTTAAAGCATATTATTAAGAACATAGTCCAAATGCCTCTTAAACACCCACAGGCCTGGAGTATTGATCACCTCTCTAAGCAGCCTGTTCCAGTCTTTGACCACCCTCTTGGTAAAGAAATGCTTCCTTCCCCCTGGTGCAGCTTTGAACTACTCACACGAGTCCTATCACAGGATACTTGGAAGAACTGATGTCCTGTTCTCAGAAAACTGTAGAGAGAAACAAGGTCACTCCTCAGCCTCCTTTTCTGCAAACTAGACAAGCTCAAAATTCTCATCTGCTCTTCACTGGACAGCTCTGTTTACCACCTCCTCTGGACACAATAAAGCACCATCACATCCTTTGATTGTGGGGCTCTGACCCACTGCTTGAGGTAAGGCTGCATCAACAGTGAGTACAGTGTGATAATAATCTCTTTTGCCCAGCTGGTCATGCAGTGTTTGATGCACTCCAGGATGCATTTTGCCCTCTGGGCTACCAGGGCTCACTACTGACTCCTGTCGAGCCTGCTACCAACCAGCCTCCCCATATCCTTTTTTTCATGGCTACTCTTCAATCACTCCTGTTCCAATTCATACTTGTGTCCAATGTTATTCTGTCCTGGGTGTAGAATCTAGCATTTGTTCTTGTAAAATTGCATGCCATTATTGCTAAGTCATCACACTAAAAAGAAAGTTTATGATCTCTATCAGGCTCCTTCATTAGCTTTCCACCATGTTCATTCCCTCACTAAAATGTAGCTTATCACAAGTGAACATATAATAATTATTTCAGAGGTAGTCTTGACAAATTAAATAGCTCAATGATGATATATCATGATAATATAGTGCTAACTCATTAACATGGTGAAATAAAGTACAGAGCTTGAGACAAAGAATTTTTAGCAAGATGCAGATTTTTCTTCACAAAATAAATCTGAGTATTGCAAGAGAAGAATAAGTTCAGTTTTATTAATATTTTCCTCCTCCCAAAAACCTGCATTGCCAAGATGGACAAATTTAAGTGTTTCAGTAAAAAAAAGCATGGAGTTATTTGGATTCCTAAGTCTATTGTTAAGGAGAAGCACTCAGTATGTCCTCTTAAGTCTATTGATTGGGAAGTTCATACACTTTTATTTCATGAAGGAGCCAGAGGTTTATGTCAGTGGTATAGGCATACATCCTAGTCAGGGAAAAGGAAGGGATGTCTCTCTTAGCTGCCGTTCTTCAAGGAAATTCATGACTGTGCATTCCATTCCTTGACTCTATTTCTAATTTCTTTTCGGTGACTTCATGACAGCAACTCTCCGCATTCTTTTAAAAATGGTACTAAAAATATTATATATGTCAGCATGACATGTATTCTGAAAACTGGTTCACATATGTTCCAGATAATGCCAACCAGAAGTGAAGATTGGAGTCTTTTTTTCCATTTGGATTAAAAAAAATATGCTTAACTTACATACAGTAATTTAAGATCTATCCTTCTAGCCAATATCGGACTAGCTTTTTTCTCACTTCAAGCTTACCAACTCAATTCATATATTAAGGGAAAATTTAAATGCATATTATGTGAGATTTTACTTTGGGTTCAATATCTCCATATTTTCTCTTGGAAAAGAAAGAATTTTAAAGACATTTGAATATTATTAAGGCGTGTATGTAATGTAATCATCTGACATGTTTGTAGTGCATTAACTTACTCCACTTTTCTAAGCTCTATCATATAAAGGAAATGACGCTCTGGACATAGAATGTGAACTTGGTTATTCTGTAGAAATATATTCACACAAATGCAGAATAAATGGAAGAGAAATATAACTAACACACATTTTTTTGTTTTCAAATTGAAGAAAAATAGAAAAAAAAAAGAGTACTTGAACCTGCAAATATCCATCAATCAAGTACCATTGATCCCATATGTTTTCCATAAGTAACATAATTACTGAAGTATGTATCGTCAGTGTCTTTAATTATACCAAGTAATCATTCATATACAGGCAAAAAGACACCATACAGTAATATTTCCTACAATAAATATTAATGTATGTGTATCTAAACCAATAAGTACATAAGTATACATATACACACATATATGTGCTTGTGCTATGATATCTGTTTTATTTTTATTGACTTTTTGCAGATTTCAGAGGGATATTATATTTTGTCTTCACTGGGAGGTATGTTGTCCTTTTCTCACCCTAAGATGAGGAATTTTCTGATTTTGATACCTTGTTTTATCATTACTACTTTCTTAATATATTATGATTTAAGTTGATTACAGTTTAGTAAAGCATAGGAAAAATGGAATGATTGTTATTAATTTATTTTGGAAGATTTTCTGGCCTGCACCTGGTATTAAGTGAGCTGTAACCTTTATGGAGATTTATTATGAGAAAAAATTAAGACAGAAACCCCTATGCCAAACCACTGACCTTCCATGTTGTATTTGTATTTTGTTAAAGCAAACCAGTACCAAGATGGACCAGCATATTAGGAAAATAAATTTCTCCCTCAGAAGATCTCTGTTGCCCATCTGTCTATATAATGTTCAGTATCTTTCTAAAAATAGTGGATGTATTACTATGACACTTGATATTCAAAGACTGGGCTCATAATTTATATCATCCACTGTAGAACTGGCACTAGTAAGACCAGGGGCAGATCTTCCACATCTGTTTATGATAAACAGATATCAACACATTTTTGTTAGATCTTCTTCCAACACAGGCATTCATGTGGAGAAAACAATTTAGGTTCTATTACGAGCAGCAAGTTTGTGTGCCATTTCTGGTGTTTTCATGCTCATTTAAAAAAAATATGTATATATATACTTCAAGCTGTATAAAAAATTCATTTTCATTTTTACATGCTAATGAATGCTCAGTTTTGAAAGCAAACAGCTTGATAATGAAAATCAGAATAGTGTATTTTTTGGGAATTTAATAAGCTACTGGAAAGATAATTCCCTATGTGATTATTTTTGCAGACTTTCCACAAAATAATACTCATCATACTAAAGCACTGACAGAATGGTTTAAAATGAAGAAAATTAGATGAGTTTAAAGAATCTTTTGGAAGTTTAAACCTCATTATAATCCTGGAGCAAGGGCTACATCTTTTAATTTCCTAGTTTTACATGCTGCAAAAGCAGAAAAGTAAAATTGACTTCCCTTCTTTGCAGTGTAAAATGTAAAATCAGCATTACTTGTCATGATGGAAATATGATTTCTTAGGCTTAATATATAGCAGATTTGGCTGTATTAGATTAACAATTAATATTCTGAAAATTTAGATAAATAAAACACTATTGCAGAACTGCAATCGGTATGACTTTTGCTTTGGTAATGGCACAGAAATTGCAATTTTTATGAGATGTGTTCCTATTTTTTTCAATATAGGTGCCATGTCATTGCCAAAACTTGAGATGCATGTTTCAAACACATTGTAAATTACATTGTAATCACTCTTATTTTACCTCCAAAGACTATTACTGTCCTTTGTATTTTAGTGTAATTTTGCAAAATGCTTGATGATATTAAAGGATAACAACAATTCAAAGTTCAATTTGTTACAAAAGAGTCTGGACACATTTAAACATATACATAACTACCCATCTGGTAGCTATAAAACCATCTTTATTGTTACTGACTGATTAATTATAGACTGTTCTCCTACACAGTCATGTCAATGGTCATCAAAATGTTTCAGCAGATAAATTTGCCAACTGTCACTTGTATTATTGAAGAGAAGGTAGTGATTAAAAAAAAAAAAGAAAGTTGACAGGTGAATTCAACAGAGTGACAGAGTGTATCTTGCCACCAAACCAGAAAGGCTGTGTTAATGGAAAAGTACCATTTTGATAAAATCCATTAGTGTCAAAGCCTCCAAAAGGGGAGCAAAGCATGCCCATGTTGATAAAAACCTTTCATGCCAGTCAGATTCAGTAAGACTTCCTGGGTGGATTCACATTTATACTAAATGGTGTGTAATTTTTTGGCTAAGCTTAAACATAAGTGACATCAGCTTCTTTAGCCCAGAACAAGAATGTTCATAAGAGGAATAATAGTTTAAAATCACATGTCACCAGAATAATTTAACTTACATAATTCAAATCTGTATAACTTTCCTATATATATGAAACCTTAAGCAATTTTCCAGGTTTTCAGATTTTAAAAGCTTCAGAATGCTTGACAAAAACCTTTGATAGCACCAAGAAAGAAAAGCATAAATTAAATAACGAATTATATTTTATCTGTTATGCAGCCTGAATGCAAAGACACCTGGTAGTTTAATTTAGGCCATATTAGTAAAATGTCAAATTGACGAGATGTGATCAACTATGTTAATGATTTACAATGCCTTTGGTCTTCAGCACATACTTACCCTTATCTTCCATGCCACAAATCTAAGTATCTTGTACTTTCCAAATCTGATAAAGAATAGGTAACTTTTCAGTTTACAGGGAACACGAGACAATGAGCAAGAGTCCATCTAAACTATTGTCTTCTCCAGTGTGGATGAAGCTATTTTTGACCGTACACTAACAATCACGCTGATGAAGTCCCATTTTAAATGAAAGGTGAGTATGATTGATTTGATTAGGTAACCCCATAGCAATGCATTAGACTGATATGTTAGAAAATAGTAAACTGATCATGATAACCTTGACCTGAATCTTCAATAAAAGAAAATTAAGAATAATTTTTGATGCCACTTTAAATATAGCTCTAAAAGCTGGCATGCTGACACCTGGGAGAAAATGCAAAGCAAGTAAGCAGATGGCCTGGAAACTTAAAAAGGCAACATCAGCTGATTCCTGACAGCAGGGAGGTAGAGATTTGGCAGCTTTTGCAGTCTCCAGTTGCTGTTTTCATTCTCATTATGTGGAAGTCCAAGTCTTTCTCTCACCACAGGCTGATATAAGACAAGGTGCTATACTGGCCACCAGTTATTCATATTTCGCGTGTCATCAGATCACTAGATAGACGAACAGGAACTATACCTATTGCTGAGTGATTATAAGGTGTAGAAGACTGATTGATGTATATACTTGAATTTGCTGACCCCTGAAGCTGGTGCTCTGAATGCCCTCTAAGATAAGGTTTTGCTGATACAAAAGCAGGAGGTGTGGGTTCAGTAGATACAAAGAGCTTGGTCGTTAGCCTGGAGCCAAGGCTGGAAGAATCATCCCTATGACTGCCTAGCCCTTCCCTTTTGCAGAGATATCTGCTGTGTGTCAAAGTACCAGCATCTGCTTGAAAGTGCATTCTGTCTGTGAAACTTTCTGGTATTTTTCTTCCACCCTTTCTGCCAATTACTGACTGCTTTGTGTTTACAGCTATGTCTGGTTGTTCTGTACTTCTTTCAGGACTGCACAGGTGATGAGTGCTAAAACACAGACTACAGAATCTGCCTTCAACCATAAAGATGACAGAAGAAGACTATGCTGTTTGGATGCAAAATTATATAACAATAGTCCTGAGTTTCCTGCTTTCCATGGGAGGAAAATCATGCCTGGTACTGAAAAATAATATAAAAAAATATGATAATTTAGAAATGTGTTTTGTTAAAAGTCAGAGGCTGCTATTCTAAATGCTTTCATGGACTGGATGGAGGAACGTAGGAGCATTTTTCTCTGTTTTCTTCCATGTAAGAGACTTTATAGGTCCATTAGTGCTTCTCTGTTTTATAACATGTGACCTGAACCATCTCCTGCAAGCCCAAATGTAAAGAAGATGAAGACAGGCACCTGTCTTCACAATATACATAAGTTACCCAGAGATGTAGAAAAGGCCAGCAAGTCCCCTACCCTGCAACCCTGAATGTTTCTTTATTTTTTTTCCTGTTTAACTGTGGGTTCACTTTTTTGCTTTTGTTTTGAAGATAATGTCACTTAAATTTATTTGGAATCTCTCTTTTGGTTTAATATACTTTTTTACAGTGTTCATAACTGCCTTGTCCTCCTTTCTCATGCGTATATTTTCCCTGCAGACTTTGTTTCTGATGCTTCCTTTTGCTTTGTTGTTTTTTTTTTTTTATCAGCAGACCGACATTATCACTGAAAGAGATTTGTTATAAAATGACACAAGTGGTAGAGAAATAGACGTACAGTTTAATTTATTTAAAAGTTTCAAAGCCAGATAATCAAAGTGGACAAATAAAATATAAATTATTTGTACATTTTGGATTATTAAACCACAAAGGTATTTGAGCTTTTCCAAAGACAACTGCTGGTTTATTAGAAATGATCTGTTCATTCTGCCATCAAGAAACAGGGAAGCTATGTTATTTGATGAATTTGTTCTGATAGTTTCCAGTCTAGCATGTGATTTCCTTTAAATGAAGTCTTAAAGTCAATTTATACTGTTTACAGATACTTCTCTCAGTTTACTGGTTAAAGTAAATATGAATATAAAGTTAATGCTAACATTCATCAACAATTATACCCCCATTTTCATTGCTATATAAACAGTTGTTGTCTAGGAAAGACTCCCTAGCTTTGGGAGGGATAAATTTGCCCAGCTTCTTCCCATTTCCATGTTAAATGGCACGCCTCAGCACTGAAAATCCAGCTGTTCTGCAGCTGCTTTGTTCACTAATTAGTTTTGATTCTTTGTACACTGGCCTTATGTTGTAACTGTGATGGTGCTTTCTGTGTTCCTGACACTCTTTACGCCTCTGCTCCAGATCCTCTTCTCACCTCCTGCCTCTTGAATAAAGGAATTATATGGCATTTCTTGGGGACTAGTTCTTTGGCTCCTCCGATGTGGTAACTTAAATATTCCTGTGTTTTGATTTACTAGATTTCATACTATGACATCATGGGATATAAGATGGCTGTAATGTGTATCTCTAGAGACATGTTCAGCGTAGCCACACTAACAAGAGAAAACAGGTTCCATCTAAAAATATCTGTATTTTACTGGTCTGTCCAGTTTCTCTCAACAGCATAACCATGGAAGCAGTGGTAAAACAGGGTGGACAGGGCATTAACAGGGTTACATTAGGAGTTAGGGTGTGATTGTGTTGAAATCTGAGTCATTGTTCATATCTGAGAACAGCTTTGGTATATAATCAACCTCTTGGGTAATCTAAACACTCCCCACCCTCTTGTGCAGAAGGACAAGTCTGAGAAATCAGAAGCTATTGTAAGTATTAATTTGGGCTGGCAACGAAGGCCAAGTCACAAAGTCCTTAGTATATGAAAATTTCCAACTTAAGCAGGAATTTTGCCTGCATTAAAACATGTTTGATACATGTAACTAAGAAATAGATAAGGTACTTTTCGTGTAATAGATAATAATGAGATGGCAGCTTAACTTGTTCTGCTAAAAATAAAAAGAGATTCTCCAAGTTGTTAAACTTCATCCGAGCCAAACAAGCTATATAAAAGAAACATAAGTATGTCTACAACAGAAATGGGGTGCCTTCCTATCTGTTAGCATCTTTCTGTCATCCCTTTTGTAAGCTGTTTTTTTATTGTGTCACTAATAAATAACCTTTTTGTTTTGACATGATATTAATGATATGGTATGTTTAAAAATACTAATCTTAAGTGGCTATTAGGCAAAAATTACATTTTGTAAATGTTCTCAGAGTTGATAAATTTAGGGAGTATTCTGAATAAAAAAAATTTCTGAAAAATAACCCCTAAGTAAAACCCAAAAAAAAAAGAATTTGATTGCAGAAGCAGTGTACAAATATATAATTAGAGGGCAATTAAAATGCTTTTCTTCAGTTTCAGCCTTTTGGTTTGCTGTTATAGTGAAATATAATAAAAAAAAAAACAAACCAAAAAACCCTGTAAAAACAAATCTTGGTTCCAGAAAGGTTCAAATTAAAACCTTTGTTTGGTATGATAAGAGAAATAAAAAAAAAAAAAAAAAAAATCATTACTGCAGTTCCTTATATTAATGTCTTACAGCTTTGTCACTTACAGGTAGACATGTTATTCTCCTGAATGAGCCTATCTGTTTCTAACAGCTGTTAGTAGAAATCCTGCAAATATTTCCCTGAATCAACACTAGAAATTTTTTTTAAATGAGCTAGATTCGGAAAACCGTGTGTGAGACTGTGATATGTAGCAGTCATTCATATTCAAGAAAACTTTCTGTAACAGTAATTAAAATAGCAGTTAAATTCTGTTTAAATTCACATATAATAAGTTTCTGGTAATTTTGTTATCAATAGATCACTTTTCTAGTGAAAAAAGCACTACAAATTGTTAACATCATAGCTTAAGTATCTTCATGCATGCTAATATGATTCCCATATTAAAAAATTGACCTGAAAAAAGAGCATGTCCTTTATCATCTCCTCTTTGCATTTCATCAGCACTAGTTGCGGTACAATTTACTTAAACTGGCAGGGCTTCTGCTGGGTTGAACTTACTCACATGCATCATTTTGAAATTGTAGTAAACACAAAGCATTTAAATTTGTATCTTCTGAAGAAAAAGATTTTTAAAAGCAGGAAACTCAAATTCTAACCCAATATGTTGCCAATCTATGTCAGCTTAATTTATTCCGGTGCAAAACAATAGAATTATGTGGAGATATTTCCATATGTAATGGGATTTTCATTGTACCACTTCTAGGGCTCCCCCATCAATTATCAGTCAGATTCTCTATCCTCAAAATCTGAAACAATCAAGTAGCTCAGGAGATGGCCTTTCCCTGGGACTGGAAACACACAGCTTGCACCATCAACAGACAACCCTTCCTCTGACAAAGGAGAGGTGTTACATTTTAATCATTGCATGGTGATGGCAGACTAGCTCTGGACAACAAGACATATTGACTATTTGGTTATTTGGTATGACTTTGAAATGCTACCCCTTTGGTTTTGAAGGTGTCTCAAGGTATATGTGAGGAGGTCAAAATATCTTCTGAACTCATTAGCCCTAAAGGGCATATTTTGCAGGATGTGTAAGAGTGACATTTCAAAGGAAGGGCTGATCTCACTTGTCTTCTTTCCTAAAACAACTACACATGTAAAACCATGCAGGAAGTCTGTAGGTTTATCTCTTTAAGTGTATTTGTGTTGGCTCTTACCTTTTTTTTTTTTTTCTATGAGAATTAATTATATTCATAGATCTACAAGAGATACTTTCCATTATAATTTTGGACAATAATAAAAATTCTCTGTCTAAACAAGGGGAAGTCTTTTGGCAGGCTGCCAGTCAAGCTCCCAGTACTACACTGTTTCCATATTTTTTCTGTTATTTATTCATAGTTACATGCATCAAATTTTTCACACCTGCAAATGACAAATAGCCAACTTTCTAATTTTTTTGGCATCCATGTCTTCAGAAAAAGCCTAGGCCAAAATCTGCTATGGACCCCAATCTCTACATTGTTTAAGTCAAGAGACCAGATGTTTATGTGTCTAGTTAAATCCTCCTTTAGGATTTTTGAATTTTTTTGATTCAGAAAACACAAGCTAAAGAAAACAAATGTTTGTGCATATGTATTTATATACACATACATTTATAAGCAAATAATTTTATTTTACAGTGTGTCAAGTGTTTTATAGTATGTCAAGGCATTTAGCCTTTTAATTCTGAAACTCTCTGCAGGTCTTAAATGACTAGCTAGCCAAGACATTTATTATCTCACCTTAGATGTTAAGGACAATAATATATAAATGATGATAACTTACAATGTAGAACTTCCTTATAGGTAATGATGCACAGACTGAGGTCTAACCATCATTTTAGTAACTCAGACATGAAGATCAAGTTCATAACACAGACTTTATTGAAGAATATTTCAAGAATATTATATTAGTTAAACAATTTATTTATTGAATTATCACTTTTTTTTTCTGCTCCAACACACAGTTATTTTATACCCACTGCCCCTATTTTTTCCATACATTTTTATAAAAATTTGGAACATATCAACAAGAATAGAGAAATTAAATAAACAATTTAAGACAAGTTTGTAAAACAAACAAAACAAAACAAAACAAAACAAACAAACAAAATGCCTCAAACCAAACCAAAACCAAACCTATTAAAAATCTTCTCAATCACTTCAGAACTGCTTTTCTAAATTAGAAATGGTCTGGGTTTTTTAAAGGAAAGGTTTTCCCAAACTTCCCAGTGTTCAAAACTCTCCTAGATGAAGATTTGAGATTAGAGTCTCCTAGAGAATATGAAGCACTAAAAAAGATCTTACTAGAAATGCTGTTTGGTTTTAAGGCATCTGTTTTACTAACTGTATAACAGGATGAGGTAAAAATGGAAAAAATATTTGATTCCCATCAGACTAGATTTCAGAAAGCTAGGTCTGGTATATTTACTATGTTTGACCACTTGGATGACCTTCTCCAAGCCGCCTAGAGAGTGTTTTTAACTGTCTGTAAAAGACATAACCTGGAGAAAGACAGAAAGGAGAACCTCTAGGGTCTCAATCAAGCCTGCTAACTGTAACTGAGTTTTTTCCTGAAGTGAAAAGATATTCTTACAGTAAACTTAGAGATTCTCTTATAAGGTAGAGGGCTTGTGGAATCTGGAAAGGGGAACACAGCAATAAGTAAAGCTGCTGTTTCTGAGAGCGCTTTCCAGCTAATAATTTGCAGTCTTAGTTTATTCAGGAGGATACCTCAGAGCACCTCACTGAAAAAATAACTTTGTAAAAGGGTGAAAAGTGTAGAACAGTATGCAGACTGGTAGTGAGCAATTCATTAATTTAAATGCACCATGAAAATCACACTTATGACTAAATCTAATTAAAATAAAAAATACTAGAAACTGGAGGTGATTGGAAAATGTATGTAATGGTATAGTTTTACTAATGATTGAAAACTGGAAACCTAGTTGTCTAACACCTGATGTTGGTCATTCTCATTGTGCTTTAGATGTCACAAGAGAGCAGCTGGGAGGTGTGACTAATAAACTGTGCAGTGTGGGGAAGGTCATATTGGAGTTTACATTAGAAGCAACTTAGAAAAAAACTCATGGGGAAGACACACATACTTATCCATTTCTACTAGTATACAACGTACTCTGTGTTAGTTTCTACTGTCATATGATAATGGGCTACCTAATTTGGCAAGAAAAAAAAGATTACAGCTGTCCCCAGGAGGAACAAAATATGGGTCCCACAAGTATGTCATTTATTTCATATGGACTACATTTCCTTCTACTTTAGTCTTCTTTGATAACTGTTCCTTCTCTGAATTATTTCAGGTCAGCACATCTTTGCAAAATAAAAATCATCAGGGAAAGTTTCCTTGTGACCAAAAGAAGAAACTTGTTTACAGTAGATATGGGGCAGTGCCTTCCTTCTTGCTTGTTTTTGTCTTCCAAGGCAAAACTTAATGTTAGGAAACAAATTACAAGGTAGGCTACTGACTAAAACCCAAGAAATAAAAGTAATACATATGTCATGGGATTCCTTAATCCTATCTCTCTCCCTTTTTATCCCTTTTTCTTTTTTCTTTTTTTATCATCTGGTGATTGCTTTTTCTTTCTTATTTTCTTTTGGTTCAGTTGAGCAAAGTTAGCTTGTCTATCTTGGCAAAAATCCCAGAAGAAATGGGGTAATTGCTTCACTTTATAATGGATACCCATCTGAAGAGATGTAGATCAGTGGCATTACAGAAGGGGACTGGTAAAAACAACCTTAAAAGACTTTGAGAGAGTATCCTGGAAAAAATAGGAAAACTCCCTTGCTTTCAATACTATGTGTTTGAAAACAATACTGATCTGAAAAATCAGAGCAAATCCATGGCATTTTGAGACAATCAGTATAATTTCCCTGTACATTTGCACTGTATGGCTGAAAACACTTCTCTTGTGGTAGGCTCATTCTTTCTGATGTCAGCTTGTTTTGATTACAGCAAATAATCTGTATTTTTCTGTGCAGAACTTAACACATGCTCAACCTCTGTGTGATAATTCTCTACTTCTTGCAGAAAGGAAAAGTGCTATGAATAAATGTGATATTAACATTATTTATCTTTTCATAGTGTTTTGTATTCATGAGCATGTCTCTAAAAAGAAAAAATTGTCCTCCTCCCATGTTTTTACATTTCTTCTTCCACTTGGAAAATAAAAGAATCTAGAAATTCTAGTTGGGTGGTTGATTTTATTTTCTTGTTTTGTTTAATTTTATTTGCAAAATTATCTATTTGAATGAGAGTAACATTCACTTTATATTTAGAAGGTTCTAGATTTTATAAGATATTGAGTTTTAAAGGTATTATTTCAAAATTTCCTTTTTTAGCATTGAAAGACACACCCCAATGGAGATCTCTCCTCTGTAATTAGTTTCCCTGACTGCACTGATGCAGTTTATTGTCTGTTTATTTTACATCACTTTTTTCTAAGCAGCAAATTTTGCCCTTGGATGTACAAATGTGGCTTCCATTAATACAATGAAAATTGCATGTGTGCATCCAAGGGTCAAATCTTTCCTTAAAAGTGAGATTTATCTTCAAATTAGCTACTCTAAGAGCCCTGGCTAGGACTTCAACAACATGAATCAATTTTATTAAGAAAATATGAACTGTACTGGAATTCTTTTTAAACCCTACTTGTTAAAATGTGCCGAGATGAGATTTAGATACCAGCAGAAGTCTAACTCTATAACCATTTTCTCTGGTGTAAATCTGGATCATTTCCAATGATTCTTTCTGACACTTTGGCTCTAATGACCTTTAGGTTGACAGTCCGAGAGAACAATTATCTTGTGTTTTTGCAAAATCCCTTTGAAGTTAATGAGAATCCATGTGCATAAACTTCCCTTTGCAAGATTAGATCCTGAATAACCAAGGAATTTGGATGGGTACCAAGGACAGTAAAGAAAAAGAAATTTAAAATTCTTCTCTAGACATTTCAGTTTCCTTTATATTTCTTGAAGAAGACATATAGTTCTTCATTTGTGAGATAGGACATGTGACTACTTGGTGGGTTTGGGTGGATACATGAATGCATTTAAATAAATGTTATATATATTTATAAGATTCAATTCTGCCTACTGAACTAGTTAACGCCACTGAATTATAGTACTTTTAGTTAAAAGAGTAATAATTACTTTAGCTTATTTTGCAAATTATGTACAGCAAGATCTGCTATTATCAGTAATGATCAGAGCAGTTAATTCTGAGCTTACTGTGCTAAAATAAAAATTACCTCCAAATTGTCAAAGTAACCAGATGGTTTACATTTAGAAGTACTTTCATAAGCATTACTGTGTCTTTTAAATGAAGACTTTCTTAAAATCTTTTTCTTTTATGTAGAGAGCTTAAGCTATTTTTTATCCTTTCCTGGAATAGTAACACATCATTATGTACAAGCATACAGAAATTACAAGGAGTTGAAGAGGTGGGTCACTTTTTATAGGTATCTTACTCAGAAAATTAAATAGCTGTCTTCTGCTTCTGTCTTCCGCTTCTGTCTTCCAGTGCATAATTTACTTCTACCTTGTTCAAAACAACTTGTACGCTTATGTTTCTTTTTTACTTCATAAAAAAGTAACTGACAGCTAAATTTTAAAGTGTGCATATTATTCCCCCTTTCAGCACAAGTTTAATTCATTTCCCAGTGTTTCAGTGTGTTAATTATTTGACCTATAGGGAAGTCCAGATTTGGTGGTCAGAATACAAGTTTACTTACTGCTGAGTGCTCAACGGAGACAGGCAGATCCAGTCTTTATCCCACCCTCGATCCTGAGCTGCATCTGAAAGACGTGCAAATAGGAGCACTGGATATATTAATGACAAAAGCATAGTTTAACTAAGAAGGAAGATTAAAGGCTTGCTCTTCTTATAAATTTGACCATTATTAGATCCTCATCATTCTTTTAAATTATGAAATAAAAATGAAATGGCTGGACATGTAAACAAAGTAAACAAGAAAAAGCAAAGTAAAGACCTTGGGTTTCATCTTAAATATTATATATGTAGTGGAGGCTTTATTCCTTTGTTGAACATATGCTAGGTTCAGCAAGAAAAATTGAAATCTTTACCCTTAAAGCCCAGATTTTAATCACATAATTGCAGTGGATATAAACACATTTGCATAGTTACTGAAGCATAGAGTTAATATTCTTGGGCTCATATTCCTTCAGCAGAAAGATTCAACTCCCACTGCCTTCAGACTAACAGAATAATGATTACTAAGGTCAATGATTATGCAGAAAAAATGCAATTTTCAGAAAATTAACATTTTTCAAGGAGGATAAGAGCCTCTTTATTGGTTTTTGGGTTTTTTCCCTTCTATCCTTATTTCTAAATTGGGTGAACCTGAAATAAAGGTATTTTTGAGAATTCTATGGCCTCAAAAGCACTGGTTTAAAAACTAATTTCATTTCTCTCTTCCATCTGTTACTGCACAGTATTCATAGACCAAACTCTTATTTTCTCTCAAAGAATAAACTCCTTGGTTAGCCTATATATTGTGTGACACAGCAGTCCTTTTTCTTCTGACAGAATGGCCTATGGTATTTTGGGAATAACATGACAATAAGTGTAGGAGGGAAATATGATCCAATAAGGAGATCAGTTTTATAAATGATGGAGAAAGCACTTAGTAATTAAAACTGCAATTCCCATGAAAAAATCTACCCTAGCAGAGAGACTGAGTTTGATGAGAATAACTTAAGAGCCAGTCCAGTTGTAGCATAATATTCTTTTTATATTTTTTATATTCTGTCATTGGAATAATTTCCATTGGAAACTAAAACCAGTGAAAAAATATTGCTGCAGTATGAACTTTCACTGCATTTCAGGACTATTTCAGTACATGTTGATGTACTCAATGCCCCACAAATTTGCAAATTTACACTTTCTGGTTATCTCTGACAACTGAGAAGACAATTAAAAATAATCTGCTGTTTTACAGACTTGTTACAGAGCTGTTATATTTGAGGGAAGATTGTGTATGTCAGATGGTGGGGTGTCGGTGAATCGGAAATATCCACAGCTAAGTGTGGATGTCTGCACAGATGTATCTGTGACTGAGCCAGGTTCTTAAGCTCTCACTGTTCACTGATCTCAGAGGTGTTTGATGTCATTTCAGATGCTTGCAGGGTCAATTAATCCTCCACATGGGATCATATTTGGCAGAGGACCCACATGAGACCAGAGTAGGCTGGAGCAGCAGAAAATGTGGCATTTTAGGGCATCTCAAGTGGTCCTAGAGCCTGAATGGTGGCACCAGAATTGCACTGTTTGTGATAGGATGATTCTTACACCTACTGACTTCCACTGGGTAAATTCAAGGGCAATATGTCCCACAGAAGATAGCAAAAGATTAGGCAGGGATGTACTCTCTAAAATCCGTAATTCTAAACTAGAGAATTACGGGGGCATAGGACAGCAATGGACTTCAAACAAAAAGCAGCCAGACTTCCATGCTACAGAATGTGCCACAATCCCCTATTGGCTTGCATTAGTACTCCCACCAAGGCCAGAGCACTGGGATAAGTGGATCATTGGTGTAAGCCTGCAGGAAGTTTCTTTTATCAGTATAGTCGTTCTGCAGAGTCTGTCAACTTCACTAACTAAATCTTTCTTGAATATATGAGAAAGATAATTCACATATAGCTCATGCTCACATGAGAACAAATGGGTTTAGATATTTTAACCTGAACATTAATGCCACAGTCCATCGCAATTAGTGGCTTGCAAGAGTAGAAATAGAACATACTTCTGCTTTTCCTAAATGGGATTTCTCCATTTGCAGAAAATCTTAAAGATCTCTTTAGAGACATTTCTCAGACAGTGAGTAGTAGCATTCTTCCTATGGGACAGACTCTAACTGAAAAGCAGTCCATGAGGTGTGTCAGCAGAGGCAGACATGCCCATGTATGTTATAATGGATATAATTTTTTCCCTTTCGCCTCTCTCTCTTTACAATAAGCAAATAACCCCATGCTGTCTTCTATTCAAAAATATTATTGCCTAAGCATGTTAGGGTTTTTTAATACTACTATAATAATACAGGCAGAAATTGCTTTCAGAGATGTGTTTTAGGAAATGAAACCTGAGGTATCTTTTTTCTACAACTATTCAATTCTAACCCTGAATTCCCAGTGATAATGCTTACAGAAAATTTCCTGGCATGTTTGCAATTCATTTGTCTCAGAACTCATTTTTATTTAATTTTGACCTGTAGTTTTTATTCCACAAAGTCATGTAGTCAAAGACGTTCATTCTCCTTTCTCTTCTGAATTCTCCCTGGTACTTTAAGAATTTTTAGCCTCATTATGATATAATGAGGCTAAAATGTATATTTTATTGGACAGGGACTTGAAAGATAGATTCCTACATTAATTTTCTTTTTAGGGAAAAATTTGATGTCAGCTATTTACTAAAAAATAAAATACTGTGTAGAAAGACTGGTATTATACAGCCAATATGTAGGACACATAGGCAATTGAAAAATAAAAAAGAAAATTAAGCAGAAAGCCTATTTAAAAAGTTCCAAAAGAGTTCAGTTCTGGGTCTGAATGTCAATGGGTATAAATCAGTGCTCTGGAGTTTGAGGATTTCTGTATAATAGGAAGCTGTAAAAAATTAGGCTTCTATTGCTAGCTACAGAATTTATGAAATTATAACATCATGATTGCGACAAATCTAATACAGCAAATATCACCAGGCCAATTTCAGCAAATCTCCTTATGCTTTCTCCATTGTGGAAGCTCATGTTAAGTCCAAAGCATTGATGGGCTTTGGAGGTGGTGGGAGTTTGTTCAACCTTGTGCCAGTTTCCACAATGTGAGAGTCTGAGTTCTATTTAATCTGTCTGGTGGCTATCACAAAACAAAATAAATGAATAAGCACAGAATCCATCAGTCATCTTTTCTCCATGCTTTAATTATTTAAATTCTGATTATATTTTAAACAACAAAATGAAACTCTCTATTCTATAAATGTGTTGGAAAATATTATGTAGATCACTTAGCTACAATTCTGTTATTTTCACTGAGTTTGTTTGGCCTAAATTAACTTTCAATTAACTGACTTTTTCTTTTTTAGCTGCTTCATATAATTCCTTAAGTAGATTACATTAATGACATATATGATCATCAGCTTATTAATACCTGGGAGAGAGGGTAGAAGTGAAGGAGAATGTGAATTATTGTTCAAATTTTTTAAGGTTTAAAATAGAGTTTACTGGTGATCATATGAATAATTTCTTATAAATACAGAAAACTAAGTAGTGGGATCTATTGCTTTCATGCAACTGCAGAAAAAAAAGTCTTTTGACTTTGCTCAGAGTTTAAATGTTAGAAGATTTGGCCATAGGCAGAAAATAAGTATCATCCCCTAACATTTTTTTCTCTTCTTCTTTCTTTGAGACAGTATATTTATTTCACATTTATATCTTTTTCTTTAAAGCAAACATGAAGAATTTAGTTGTGAGATTATTACTATAGGGCTTTTTTTTTTTTTTTCATTAGCACAAGAATATTATTGTTAAATAATTTTTAGCTTTAAGGAAAAAGAGTTAGATGGGGATTGAAGGTCAGGCAGAATAACAGTTCACATGTAGAAAAGTCCTGAATCTGTGAATGTTCACAAAATTTTCATTTTTGCAGTTAAAAGCAACTTTCTAAACAACTTCTAAACACCTTCCTAAAAATGAAGCCTGAAAGCTGCAACTTACTTCTCAATTTACTGTTCTAACCACAACACTGCTTCTAGCCTTCAGAACTGACTTTGCTTGCTGCTGCCTTCTCAGACCTGTATTCTCCCTTGCTTACTGAACACCCAGATTTATCTAATCTAAGATACTGGGTAATTGATACCAGCTATAAAGCTCTAAGCAGATTTACAAAGTAGATTTAGGAAGCCTCTATGAATCAAACTCTTAAAAATAACAATGGACATCTTAAAGATACTCTATGAATAAGTCGTAAAATAT
Organism: Corvus hawaiiensis; assembly: GCF_020740725.1. Lineage (NCBI taxonomy): Eukaryota > Metazoa > Chordata > Aves > Passeriformes > Corvidae > Corvus > Corvus hawaiiensis. Next base: position 38,590,622 of record NC_063216.1, read on the forward strand.
TTTTCTCTCTAAAATTTTTCAGCTTTAGAAACGCAGAATAACTCAAAATCTATAAGCCTAGAGAAGACATGGAGTGGACATGTTTGCCAAAAATCGTTGCCTAATTTTATATAAATTGTATTCACACTCAGAACTGTTCACTAAATATCCATTTCATGACTACTATTCTTCCTGTAAAGAGCTCTTTAAAAAAAAATTGTGCAGTCTAATTTTCCTCTATGACTAACTGTAAAAAGGATATATCCCTTTAAAAATACATCAGGAAGGATATAAAATTTCATATTGATTTATTTTTCACTCATTCAAGTAACATTCAGCATTTCATTTTTTTGGGGATGAGTTTTTAGATTGCTGTTCCCTGTCATTATTTATTGGCAGCCGAGGTAAGGAATTCATATCTATCTATCTGTCTATATTCTTGTAAGGTCACCATTCACTCCAGTGTCACAATGAAAAATAAGCACAGAAACCATCTTGCAGGTCTTCTGATTTATATTGGTGCATTTCTAGTTCTTCTACAGCAGGTTTCTACAGCAGACATCCACTGAAAAAATGTCACACGTACTCCTGTATCCTTCAGTACCTGGAATCTCAGCACAGCAGTTTGGGTACAGTTATCATCCCAAAAAGGATTCATCCCAAAAAGCACCAACGTAAGTTCTGGGTGTTAATCAAGACCCAGAAGTGAGTCACGTGTATCAAACTCTTGATATATTTAGATAAAAAAGGAAAATTCATGTGGATCACATAAGGAGATGGACTTTTCAGTAGAACACCATCCCTTGGACGTGTGTGTTAAAATTTCTCTACCTAGTGAGTGCAGAATAAGTCTTTTGAATTTGCCTCCGTCACTGAATTGAGTTCAATAGCCTGAAAAAATCAGTAACATTTTACAACGGTCTTTTGATTTGCAGAGAGATTAGGTGCTTGTCTGTTTCTTGTCACTGACATGACTCATGTATCTAAAATACAAGGCAACTTCTTGGCTCTGTGGAGTTACCTCAGAACATCTGCGTGGAGCAAATCTGGTTTTCTGTCTCCGGTTTCTTGGGTCAGCCTGGGACTTTTGTCTGAAGCAATAGAGCAGCCTCAGAACTGCTCTAAGCTGCTCCTGGCTGTAACCAGCTGCCAGAGAGAGCGTAAAAGTAAGGAACTAAATCTCTCTTCTCTAGCTTGGAAGTTTTTCATCAATTAGCAAAACAAAACCCTATCCTACTAAACCTACTCACCACTTGAGTCTCATTTTCTGGAAAGAAGTCAAAAAGAGTAGAGTTTTTCTACAAGTAATGTGAAAAAACTCTACTGATGATTTGTGGTATTTTTCTGGCATGATATATGAACAGAACGCTTCAACTTCACTCCTCTTGAGGTTTGGCATGCTGATGAAGTTTGTGTCATGCTAAAAGCTCCACTTTGAATAACTATATTCTAACAAATGCCTTTTTTTGGATGAACTTATGAATACTTGAATAAATATTCATATATCTAGCATTTCATTTGAATTTCTCAGATGAAATTACAAAAAAAGGGCTTGAATTCCTGGTAGATATCCACAGAAATATAATATTACTATCAGTAGAATTAAATGTACATTTTGTCCCACTATTAAAGATACAAATATAGAAGTCATCTAAAAATTATTAAAATTACAAAAAAAAAAATCTAAATAGATACAAATAAAAATATATGTGTCACCAAGCAACTTAATGGGTAAAGTAACCTTTACTCAATACTCAAATACAGGATTCATAACAATTTGTAAAGTGCAAAGGGACTATGAAAACAAATGGGTATATTTGCATAACGTGCAGCACTATAGCACATCATTGCTGCTGGGAATCATTGATAAAGAGAAAGAAGGAAAATGACTGCTTTTTCCTCTAAAGAGCAAGCTTCTAATCTAGTTGAAATATATCCGATTTAACAAGAATTAAGGTGATAATATTGTAAGAAAATACTCTATGGTCAGGTTGACAATCCTCAAACTGAAAGGAGACAAGCTTGACAACAGTTTTAAAACATTTCAGTAGTAGTAATGCCTTTTTTATAAAATAAATGCATATTATAGAGCTACAAATGAACACAAAGCAGCAATTTAAGTTTCTGAAACTAGTTATCACACAGTCACTGAAGTCACCAGTCTCAACATATCACTAAATTCTACTATAATCTGTTATGATTATGAGTAAAACTGCCAAGTTAAGGAAAACTATTATTCTATTCTGAAGGAATTGCTTTAGTACAGTGCAATTTGGAGTATAAAAAACACACTTGTTTGTATGGTTCAGAAGCCTGTGAGCTGTTTCAGTTGAAATAAGGACAATTTTGCTGTTTTTATTCCATTCCTCAAATGAGACAAACCTTATGTTTGCATTAATTTGGAGTGACTCATATGCCACTTTTGTCCTTCTTCTAGATTGCCTGTATCAAAATAAAACACTGAAAAGTCTTTATTTTCATCTAAGAGACAGAAATCCTCCTCAGAGTTGTCTGATTCCAAGGCAATCTGATTCCAGTCTGAATCTATGACATTATATTTGTGGCCTGTCATTTAAAAGGAAGAAAAACAATGCCAAAATCAAACTTTGATCTTCCTATTTATCAATAATCTGCAATTCTATTTTAATTATTGTTATAAATTCTTTTGAATATTAGATCTTTCTTAGATCCCATCTGGTGCCTCACTGTCCCTTCTGAGACAGTCTGACTCAGAGCAAGCATCTCTTACCAAATTTACACCCGAAATATGCAATGCTCCAAACCCCTTTAAAACGGTGGATATTTCACAACACCTGAAGAAGGTTTCTGTTTTGCTCAAGGAACTAAAGTAATTTTTCGAAGGCCTGATGTTCCCCCATTTCTGTAACACCACCAGTACTGATCAAGTATAGAGCTCCAAAAGAGAATAAATCTTGCAAAATCTATGAGAATAACTTTCAGAATTCTTAGTCATTAGTAAATCTGCAATTATATGTCTGCTGCGTGCTGTTTAACACACACTCTTCCTGCAGGCATACCTGTAGGTGCTTCTGAATGTCTCCCCTCACTCCAGAAAGAGGAGGCTGCATTTTCCAAAATACCCTGGATTCAGAAAGTCTTCTGAGTATAATGAGAATATTGAATATAATGTAGGCTGCTGAACACTCTAAGTCCTTCAAAATCCATTTAGATTTTTAATCAGATTTTTCACTTCTAGCAACAACAATTAAAAATACAACTGTGAGGAAAGTACTTTAATTTTAATTTCTCCTGTGAATAAGCATTATTTCTTCTTAGTGCTATAATTATTTGTATGTATTATTTAGTCAAGGTCTCAAGTGTGCCTGAAGTGTTCCAGATAAATTGTTATTTACAAAAAAAAAGTTGCTTGATTGATTAATTCTAGTGAGAGAACATGGATAAAAATTCCCATACTTAAAGAAGTACAGAACAAGCTCCAGGTATCTGGAGGAATATTTGCTTTTTTTTCCCTCCCTTTTTTTTTTTCTTTTTTCTATTTTTATCAAGAGAAAAAGAATATAAAGGATTTCAATTTATGTGTGACTAGGGAACAGACTGTAAAGAAAGTGGTGAAAGAGACTTTCTTTAGTTTAGACTGTCAGATCAGAAACTTGTAGGTCTCAAGAGCAGAGGATATAATCTCCACCAGTGAAAATCTTAATACTTTGATATATTGTTACAATTTGAATTAATCATTTCGTGAAATAACAACCATGGAGACATTGCAAGAAAAAGGAAAATGTCTGCTGTAGGGAGCAAAAAACTAGAAGAGGTTATAGAGATGAAGCCTCTGAGAAATAACCAGGAAAAGAAATTTTTCATACATTTTTATTTCATAGTAACTATGTTATCTGTTCTGATTTGCAAATCAATTTATATTTTCTTAGAAGAGTAGTACATTTTTTTTAATGTAAAGAAAACTTTTCCCAAACCTTAATATTTATTTCCTGTTAGAATTAATATAGGACACACATGGGACATTTCCAAAGCTTCTAACAATATCATCCTGGTTCTTTATATCATCTACTTTTTGCTTTCTTACTTGTTGATTTCTGTCTAAAATAGTTATATAATCTCTTTGCAGAAAGGGATGATGGAAAAGAAATCAAGTCTAGCCTTCTATGTTGGCTTAATGACCATTTAAATATTTCACCTTTCTACATCTGTGCCCAATGCCACAAGCACATCTCCTCCCATCCTACCATCAGTTAAACACCACTACCACCAGCAACAAGAAGACTGTGGATGCTGATCAATTACCAGTAACTGGCTGGATTTATGCCACAATCTTGAGAACACTTATCCCATGCCAGCGTTTACTCATGTAAATGAATACTCATTTAGATTAGAAATTAGAATTTAAATTAGAAATTTTTCACCCAGAAGATGATTGGGCACTGGGACAGCCTCCAAAGGGAAGTGGTCACAGCACCAAGTCTGACAGAATTCAAGAAAGGTTTTGTCCATGCTCTCAGGCACATGGTGTGGCTCTTAGGGATGGTGCTGTGCATGGGAGTTGGACTGGATGATCCTTGTGGGTCACCTCCAGTTCAACATATTCTGTGATTCTGTAAAGATGGTGTGGGGGAAAAGTTGTCTCCCACAGAGTTTTCTGAGTGTCGATCCCAGTAACAATGCCTTAGGTTACCTGCAGCAGATCCCAAGAAGGGGTGAAGACAAATGATGTGGAGCGTCTGCAGTGCTGACTCTGGTGGGTTTTGATCCAAAGCCTGTTGGCACTAACAGAAAGAAATTCATCTTAATGCTAATGGTTTGGCATAGGAGTTACATTATCATCCACCTCAAGCCAGACATCTGGTAAGAGAACAAAATGTCTGCAAAGCGTAGTTCTGAGACCCTAAGGATAAAAATTTTCTACCTGTCCTTTCTTTCTGATTCTCAAATACCAAGATCAAGCTTTCCTGTTCAAAGCAAGAGCTTGCCGTGTTTGTCTTTTCTTTATGCAGTTTGAGAGGGAGTTTCAGGACTGCTTCTTCAGAGAAGATGAAATTCCTGGTATCTATTTCATATTTGAACACAGTTTGAAATTAGAGACTGATGAAATATCTTTAATATTGGTACCTGTCAAAAATGTGGTGGTATAACTATAATCTTCATTACTGTGATTTATGATCCCTGAATTTTATGCCATTTAAAGTAAAAATAGGAGCCAAACACATACATGTGTGTTTACAGATAATGTATGTTTCTATGTATTACTAAAAAAGACATTTTGAATTAGATTGTTAATAGTAAATTGTGCAAATATGAAGAAATATCTTGTAAAAAACATACATGCCAATAAAGCTGTATGATTAGCTGATACTAATATGACTAGCTGATAATATTACCCTATCTGATTAATAAAAAATTCCCTATGGCCAGGGTAATTTCAAATTTGTAGTCATTCCAACATCTTTTTTTCTGTTTAATTTTCAGAGGCTGCTGGGGTAACACAGATTTCCTCCTCAGCTCTTTTAGGAAAAAGCAGAAGGGAGGATGGGGCTAATGATTTTATATCTTCTTAAACAAAGACAGAAATCTCTAATGAATGTAATACATAAAATTAAATCTATTCTTGTCTTCAATGTATTAAACTAGCTGTCATAAATTCAACAAAATTTAAACTGCAAACTGCAGCTGAATAATCTTAGGGCAAGTCACAAGATGAGTTGTTTATTTCTGTTGGGCTTATTACCACCACTTGACCTAATTATTTTGACACTTCTACAGTAACACTTAGGAATAAAAATAAATTGACAAAAGATGTATTTTTTTTTTCCCCCTCAGGGATAAAAGTAGGAGGTAACACTTGTCTAAAAAGGAATCAAAATAATCTATCTTTAAAAACTGTAATATAAATATTTTAATCAAAATTTCTTACCACAGATTGAGTGAAGATCTTTTCTAAAAGATGAGAAGAAAATGTAGGGCCTTCTGAAAAAAAAAGAGATTAAACTTAAAATCTAAACTTTGATTATTTTTATGCCAGATCAGTGTTATATAGATCAAGGGAGTTGAGACTATAAAGCAAAATGGAGAATATGGACTCAGAAAATGTTCATAATAATATTGTTACTAGGAAAAATAATCACAAGTATCTACCTTCTTTTATTAAGATTATAGACAGACGTGTACAAGTAGTGATTGAGTGAGAGGAAAGGCCCTTTATTTTACCAGCAACATGTCAATTTTTCAAAAGGTGCCAGAGGTTTGGAACTCTCCCACTCCAATCTTCAAACCACTTTTCAGATATGAACAACTGGGCTGCTGTAATGAAGCCTAGGACATTAGTAGGCAGCCAGCATCTTTGTTTTAAGAATATACACACATTTGCATATATTCTAGTTTTGCAAGGAAAAATGCATTTTTGAAAATGTTCTTCTTACTTTTTTGGGAAGGAAGAAAATTAGCTACTTAAAACACAGTGCTGCCAGGAAAATTTAAAGGGAAGTGAGTTTTTAAAATTATAGACATCTTCTTTAAAGTTATAGACATTTTCTTTAAAGTTATAGACATTCTTTCTTCAGGGAAAGACAGATTTAGGAATAGTTTCCTATTCAGAAGGTGAGATAAAATTACATATATATTTTTTTTATATCTATTTAATATGTGTCACTGTTATATCATTCTACTACTATTTCTTTTTTCAAGATAAAGGTTTTGAGTATTGCTCTCCATTTCCTAAATGTCTCATGTAGTATAGGACTCCCATCACACATTTTATTGCTTTGACTATAAGTTGAAGCCAAATACAAATTCCTCTGTTTTAAGAAAACACAAAACAAAAAGAGGAAAATAATGTTGATCCTTATACGAAGATTGCACTGGTAGATTTGGAATGATAAGAGTTGAAAAAGAATATAATTTAATTTGTAAGACCTGTCCTTGCCTCTAGCTGATCAGTGTAAAGAACAGCTTGAAAGGTAGCAGCAGACCAAAACCACTGAAACTGGCGTACCCACAAAGATAAGGCTGGCACTGAGTTTTATACCCTTTTGACTTCATTGGATTACTTCCAGAAGCACATACAAAGTCTTTCAGATGCTTTTGTCCAAATATATCCATCTCTGAGGACACTGTCACTGTCGCTTCTTTTTTCTTGCTTTATTGCATGAAAGGGCAGCACCATGAGGAAATGACATTGCCAAACAACAGTGTGAAAAATCCTGCCAAAATCTCTAAGCTTTTAGGATCTCAGTGATTTACCTGTTCTCAAAACCAGCAGGTCAGAACCCCAGACCTCTAACAGGCTCTGCTTCCTCCATGGCTGCCAGGAACCATGCTTTCTCTTCCTGTGTGACTGCTGTCCATTCATGGCTGAAACCTTAAAAAACAGGCATTGAATTAGATCACTGCTAGCAAGGTCAGAAATCTCCTGACAGTCAGATAAACTGAGTAATGCAGCTGATTAACTTCAAAAGCAAATATTCACATCTTGTTCATAGGCAGCAGAGGGTGATGATCCTTTGTCACAAATTCATTTTCTGTAAGAAGAATATTATATATTTGGGGCTTAGGATACTAATTTATTTTGACAAGCTCAGCTTTCTCTCCTGTAGTTTTTTCAAGACAGTGATAAAAAAAATCTGCTTAATTCAATCCTGAAAAGTTCTTTAAAGGGGATTTTATTTTTACATGCTTGATATAAAGTCACCAAAATGTGTTTTAGTGAGAAAGATAAGGCAAGTCTTGCATATTTTATGAAAGTTGCTACAAATCAAATTAAGGTTTTCAAATTATGTCACTGTTTTAAGAGTCAGCTCATACTCTGCTTTTGCTAGTTTAGCCATACTGGTTCTGGCAATATCTAATAACTTATAGAAAAGTGAAAATCTCGAGTACAACTATGCAATTAGAACAGTATGGTGGTGTGATCCCCCTCTCCTTCTCCCAAGATCCTGCATGCCATGACCTCCCCTTGAATAGGGATGCCTCTCAAGGTTATTCCTTGAGGTTGAGAAATTCCTTGCTGCAGCAGATTCTGTTTTAAAACCTCAGCTAAGTGATATAAGGGATGGATTGCACATATATAATCCTTTAGACATAAACCGTTGACCAAACCTGGGACTAGGAATGGATCCAGTCACACCTAGACTCCTCTTTGAGAAGGAATTTAGAAAGCAAGGAGGTCCTTTCATCCATTCTGTACCTCATGACTCAATGGGAGAGTCTCCCTGACAGTTCTGTCTGACCCTGTCTTCTACACAATAAACAATCAAGTGTATCTTGCCAGTGTTGTATTTACCATTGAACTTTATTATATTGAAAAAGTATTTTGTTGCTTCCCTCTTACAGGTAAAGTGCCTGGTTCCATCCGTGACAAAAGGAAAAGATGAAGATCTGTGCTATCAACAAAACTTTGCAATTTATGTCAATTTATAAGATAAATGTTGATGCTTTACTTATATATTAATTTTTATTCTTGATAATGTTATTTAAATATCCTAGCACTAGCTATGCAGTCCAGCAAAAACCACAATACCTTACAGAAAAACAGTTAAGGAATTACCATTCCCTTCACTAAATTATGCTTCATTGATAGATCTAGCTTTTAAAATATTACCTCCAGAAAGTTTCCTCTTCTTAGTACAGGAGAGCTTAAAGTAAGAAACATCATTTTTTCTGTAGGATTACTATAGTGATAAACTATTCTACCTTCATCTTTTTACAACTTAAATATAAAGGACTGATCCTTTCCCAAACTGAATCTTCCATCAGAGAAGATTTTATTTCTTTATTTAGTTCCATCACCCTCACACCTCCAACCATCCGGTGTAAATCTGAACTTGTTTCTTATTCACCAGTCTGAAATTGCATGTTATTCACCAGTAATGAGAATGACTATTCTGTTTCCATGTAAAAATGACATGCAAAACTTTTCTTTCGACTTAATATGTTTTGGAAGACCAAACCAGTCCTGGCAGTTTCTACACACATGGATCTAGGATTTGAGCCTATGAGAATTTCATACTTGGAAGGATTTTAAGGTTTGCATCCTTATAGTAGAATGTCTCCCATCATGCCTTCTAGTTCAGACACTGTTTCCCTGGGATGAGCAGTGTCTGTTGTAGGTGGTTTATTATACAGCAACTCCTCAACTGCCTTCCCATCTTTCTGCATGCTATTGATAATTTTCTCATGATTTGCTGCAGCAAAAGCCAATGAAAAAAATTATTTTATTAAAACCTGATCCAGCAAAACATCTAAGCTCTGTCACACTGAGCAACATGCAAGCTGCATACACAAGCATGGTGTAATTTGTGCTTTTTGGAAATTTCTTTCCATTGTTTTTCTTTGAATTTCAACATTCTATAAATGTATAATCTGTATCAGTACCTGTGTACATAGCAAATGCCTCTGTTGTTGTGTTAATTTCGACCTAATTTTTAGAACAATTCGCCCACTGAGATATGGAGGGTTATTTTAAACAAAAACTCAAATGAAAGCTGCCAGAATTAGGCACACAATGCTGACACACTATAATTTTCTATAGAAGGCTCAAGGAATTTTTTGGTACTCATTTGCACAATTTTTCCATGGGCTAGGCTTTTAAAATTGGATCTCATTTCTGAAACAAACAAATAACCCTGACAAATACACTCAAAGAAAACAGCAACATCAACAGCAACAAAAATACATTAAAAGATGTGAATCGAACCTCAGAAGCCGGATAACATTCTTGGATAAAGTTCAGAGGGAACTCATACAGCTTTTTCATTGGATATCAATAAAGATGCATTATTGCATTTTCCTGCAGATAATTTTTAAGTGTCTACAACTGCCAAATCTCTAACTTACTATGAACACAAGAGATAGAAAAAAAGACTTCTAGTAGAACAGATGGTTTATTATTTCATCATTGATCTGCAAATGCACAATTTTAATGAAGCCATTTTTAATTTGCACCAGTAATTCACTAAACCTAATATAAATTCATGTTCTTTAATCTTATAAACTACAGAAGAATTAAATGAAAAGTTCCTATTTTAGTCAGTAAACTTTTACTGCCTTGGATACAACATTTACATTGTGTATTATATCAAATTTAGTCCAATGTATATTTCAAATAAGTTTTGCAGTATATTGTCCTTTTTAAGCTCTTCTCATTGCTAAACACTCAAGAAATTATTCTTTACTAAAATACCATGTTAAACAAAAAAGGAGGCACAAAGGATTGTACAAAATCCTTTAGAAATTCTGCAGCAGTCTTGCATGTCTGATGGACTGAATGCTGAGGACGGAATTTGCATAAGTCCTGTCAAATGGGATAGGAAAAGCACCCTTTTTTTTCCTCAATTACAAGAAGCTAGGCAGTAAAGCACCAGCACTACTCAGATCTTACATTCCTTCCCCATTACTATCAGACTGAATTAGCATAACAGAAAAATATATGTGTATCTAAAGAGTAAAAGACTAAGTGCCAAAGGATTGCATCAGATAAGGTGTTACCACATTATTTCTTCCACTCTACAGAGGAAGAAGGAAAAAAACAGCTGCAGCTTTACATGTTAGCAAAGCTGCTGAATTCTATTTGCAAGAATTTCTGTAAAGCACATTGGAAGGATAAAATATTTTATTATAGCTACTGATAGTATCTCTGCTGCTTCAGTAAAAAGGGCACTTTCTAGCAACAAGAGATGTAGAGAAGATCCTTCACTTTTTTTTCCAACTAGGGCTCTCTAATTCCATTATCCCTGCAAAATGTATTTGACCTAAAGTAAGCATTTGCTAAAAGTTATACGAAAGGAAGATAACACAATGAGATGTTACCATATGGAGGTAGTATTTATTGCCTAATGTGGACTGCCGGACTGCCATCAACTTTCCCCTAACCTGAGTAATGTGGAGCTGGGCTAATGACTAAACCTAGAAAACATGAAGCATCTACTGTAGTACATTAAGAAGCAATGGGTATTGTTGCAGTGTACTGGAATTGCACCACTGAATTAAACTGTTCAAATGGCTCCTGGCATGCCTTTGTCCCTCAAATTGCAGTGCCCCAAGCAATCCCTGGAAGAGCTGGCCAGTAATTGTGGGGCAGAGACCATTAGCAATAGAAAATTTTATGTGGCTACTGGAAAGAGCTATATGGAGAGCTCCTGTTCTCTGTGTGTCTGCAAAATCCTGTTTTGGTTAGGCAGGATTGTTAACTTTATGTCAGCGGTAGTCATGCCAGACTTAGTTTGGCTCCTGCAGAGTCACTTGGGTTTCTGCTTTACTTTACCCACATTTGGAAGAAGTGACTCACTAAAGCAAGTCTGTGGCCTTGCCAGCATGGGGTTTCAGCTGAAATGTAGTACTACACCAGAGTGCCATCTGGGAAGTCCCATGACACTCCTTCTGCCCTAACTGGCACAAAAGATCATTGTGAAAGACTGATTCCCTGGGAGCTGGCCTCAAGGTATTTAAGAGACTGTCTTTTTGTGATGCCAGTTTATTCCTAGCTGCACTTTCTTACTGAAGATCCATGTGGCCCAAAAGCCTTGGAAGCAGTACAGCTGCCCACACACAGCTCTGAACCTCCATTAAACTGGGGGTGTCCTGGCTCTTTCTGGACAACCAACTGCATCATTAAACCATTGAATGTGTTTCCCAATTGAATGTTTCAGGTCTATGAATATATGGGAAAAACCCTTACTCTTTGCTCCCCTGCTTCCTGAGCTTAAGCAGGTTTTAAGTAACATAATGAAAATGTGACAGTGTTCTGGCTATCGCATGGTTTCCTAATCAAAGAGACCATGAGCAGTAGTGAGTGGACTTCTTTTCTCTTCGCCTCATCTGAGAAGTTCAAAACGGATTCAGAAAGAGGTGAAGAAATAATGGCTAATATAATAAGAAGTATTTGTAATTTCTACAGGATAACCCATCAGGAAAACATTAATTAAATATTTTATAGGTTCGTGAGAATGTCATGGCACAAATGCCTTTAGAATGCCTTTGATGTGATAAATGCAATTTCTTTCTTTAGTGTTAAGAAGTTAAATTAATGGATGTTATGACCTCATTCAGATCACCAGAAAATATCCTAGATACTGAAGTATCTGAAAAAGTATAACTTTTCTAGCTAGAGAATTACAGTGTGCAAATTCAGTTAGGAATTTAAGAGATGGATGTAGTTAATGGAGAAATCTATATGTCCTGAGTATGTATTCAGAGATCCTAAATATAGTGCCTGCGTTTTTTTATGGTGATTGGATCACAGAAATGCAAAGGAAAAGAAGTGACCATGTGAATGTGTGAACTAAATGAAAAATTGTCCATTTGCAACAAACACAAAATTCCAGACAGGGAATGCCCTAACATTAACCAATTTTTTGGTAGGTACTGTCTGCACCTCTTCCTAGTTATTCGCTACTAAATAGTCAGCCGTAATTTTCAATTGTTTATAAATCTGGTCTGACAACTTAGACAAGTTTTTTCTCCTCTCAAAATCATAATAATATTGGTCCTAGCAGAAGGTCTGTCTGATCTGCATGGAGATTTTCAACAAAGAAAACCAAAGGAATCACCTTTAGGTAGTGATTTTCTTTTTTTTTTTGGCCATTCCCTGTCATATTAATAAAACGTTTTCCAGGAAAATAAAAAGAGGTTTTACTGTAAAGAAAATACTTTTAATAGACTCTACATATGCAGAGCAAGATATTTTTGCATATTTATTCATTTTGTAATTTAAAATTAGGCTCATTATAGTCGCCTTGCAGGCTACATGAAACTAGGATGCTGGCAAACTTCAGTAGAGTATTCAAATGATCTCTGCACCCTTTTCTCTGCCCTCACAAAGGGTTTATGGAGGACATAAACCAAACCAGTGATGTAGAACCGTGTGTATTTGAGGTGTCTCTTTGCTGGATTTAGGGTGATGCACAAGAAGTTTCCAGCTGTAGAAGGAGGAAGAAAACACATGGAGAAACTGAGAATCATTAGCAATCACTGGAGGAAGGAAAAAGGCATATACATGCTCATTAATCATATCCACACAGCTATTTTGCCAATATTTCTGCTGTACATAGAAGAGCTCTGAGTTGTCCACTCACTCTGGATTAAGGACTTTTGTTAGATCTGTTTTGTTACTGAGTGTCTTTAATTTTAAAAAGAAAGCAGACAAAAATAAATTCTAAAAAGTTATTAGTGATTAAAAAAAATTATTTTCCAGTCTTATTATATAGGTAGAGACAATATTATTAATCCTCTAAACTTCACAATTACTTTCATGTCTTCACCATAGGTTTCTTGAACTTCTTATCTATATTCTTGAGCGTCTAAGTGAAAGGAAAGATTTTCAGTCTTTAGTCTGTATGACCATAAGAGGTATGTTTGAAAGACTTTGCCAAACTTAGTTCATCAGGTTATTTCATTTAACAATTCAAGGACTTTTTGTTGGATTTTTAGTGGAGGTTATTTACATATCACAAAGTAAATCCATTTTCTCACAATGGTTTTATTTTGGAATAATAGGTTGACACAACACAGAAATGCAGTTTTCGGTGGCATATTATGTAGTATATGGATTGTGAAAGAGCCAGACAAAGTAGTGGGTCCTTAAAAGTTCCTTATATCTCAGTGATTTTGTACAAGATCCTTTATACTGTAATAGGGCTTTACATGTGGAAGAGATCATGAGAAATTTGAACAGGATTTTTTTCTTAAGTATATAAACTTGATCAAATTCTTGACAATGACAGGCCTATCAAAGGACTACAGCCTCCAGCTGGGCAGCATATCCCAGCCAGCTCCACAGCAGACTGATCTTTAGGCAATTTCCTTGGATGCCAATACAAGCAATGTTAGAGCCAGTGCTTTCCATGGTGCAGCCAGCCAAGCATCCAGATGTCGTTGCTAGAAAAATGTATATCACAGCAGAGCACCTGGATTTTGCAGCTGTAATGTTCCATGTTTAGTTTGCAGTTAAACCTTCTCAAAGTATCTGAAATGAATACTGGGAATAAGAAAGACAAAAGAGGTTAATTTGGAGCAGTAGCAGAAAGCAAATGTAGGAATAGAAGTGCAAAGTATTTTGCATGTGGCAAAACCTTTTTTTAATGACAAGTCATATCTAATTGAGTGGAATTACTTTTTTAGAGTACCTATCAACAGAATAGAAACCTCAAAGTACCCAGCTATAATGACAAAGGTGCATTTTCCGGAGGAGATCTGATTTTGTAACTAGTACAGAGTTCAGTGTTGCAGTTTGAAAAACACGATGTGTATGGGTGCCTGCTGGAAAATCGAGCTGAAATTCTTTAGTATAGCAACATTACTTGTTAGAATTTCAGCTGTGGGAAAACTTAAAACCTTAATGGTACAATATTTGAAAAAATTAACTAGTCCTTTTAAAATCTTCTGCAATTGAACATTCTTCAGGTTTCTCCATAAAATATTGTGTACTTTCTACAAATGTAGCTCCTTGTCATAAGGCTTCAATGCAAAAGATTCATGGATTTAGGTCTTATTAAAATAAATTTTAAATTGTCTCATGAACCCAAGGGTGAAACTACTAGAAGATGACATCTCTCCTCTCATCCTTCCAGTCTTAGAAATAGAAATATTGTGAAAGTAAAGAACAGTTACATAATATGTCATAGAACTTTCTCAGCAACAGTTCCTAGAAAAATTACATCAATTTAATGTGAGCTGGAAGGAGATCAATTGGTGAACATTCCCTGAGTTATATCCTGTCACATTCTAACCTACATTTTCCCTTGCTTTCACAAAGTCCCAGGATATTGAACAGATATTAGTGACAGCAGAATTTGTTGCAATGTGACTGGGATTATTAAAATACACTTTACATTTGTGATCTAGTGCAATTGAAATTCATACACTGAAGATGTCAGACACATGAGAAGTGCTTGGATTTTCTGATAAGTCACTACTCAGAGCTGCTGCCTTTTGCTATAGAGGTATCAATTGGTTTATCCTGTTAAATCAAGGCTCTTCAATGACATATTCATGTATTGTGCAGTAGCATGATGTTCAGAAATATCTAAGTCTATTACATGCCTAATGGGGTTTTGGATAACAGAAATTGAAAATTAAAAATATCCCTCCAAAATAATGGAAATCTTTGTCACCCCACTTCAAGATAAAAACTAAAAATACAACTTTTATGAGCACAGGGATTCCCAGGAAAATTTGAGTTTGGAATAACATAAAGAGAAATATTTTGGCTTCCTTCCTGCCCAAAATTCCTGCCAGTTTTACTGGTGGCAAATGAAATTGCTGAAAGCCTCACTGGCAGAAAAAAAGTACTTCTGGTCCCTATTAGCTCACTACCTCTGTGCAATTAATTTTTATTTTTATGACCAAAAAAAGAACAAATACTTCAAAATTTCAAAATTTTAAAACTTCAATTTTGTTGACATTTCTCATTGAAAAGTATTCCAACAAAAAATTTCTGAGTAGTTTTAGCCCCGGCATAATAAATACCAGTCAAACACTTTTTGATTTAATATTAATTTAATCAGCATATTATACATCAGAGCATCTATATTGCACTCTTTCACATCTCAAAATTCATTTTGTATAAAAGATGAAGGGATACAATAAATAATACAAGTACAAGAATTTAAATATTCTTGACAAAGATGATTAGACTTTCTGTTTACTAAGCAAACATAATTTCCATTTTACAAATGGGGAAATAAATTCATGTGGGTTACTCATCTCAGCAAGATCACACACAAATTCTGCAGAAGATGATCCTTTAACCTAAGCTTTCCTCATTTTTAGTTTCCCATGTTATCTAGTGCATAGTTCACCTTCTTTGTTTTGGCATGGATTAGATCGCTTATAATAAGCTTCTTGTAGGACAAGTGATACAAAGGTGCATCTGAGAGCAACATGAGAGAGTCTCTAGTGCTGTCCTGTAAAAACTGTGCCATATATAAATGAATGTTATGACCAAATGTGTCTTCTGTGCAATTTGACATCTATTTTTATTGGGCTTGGACATATTTATTGCTAATAAGTTGATCTATAGTATCTAATGCTCCTACTCAGGCAATTATTATGTATTTCTCTGTAGAGTTGTTTCTTACAATAATTTAGTTTTTAAATACGATTTATCGTTTTGGAAAACTGGTTGTTACAGACAGATTGAATTGACTGGAGAACCCCAGGAGGCATGAATGTTGAAAACTAAAAATGCCTCAGAAATTTCTTTCAATTTCATCTTGATCACAAAATTAATCAGTTTCTTGACTTGGTTTATTTCATATTAACTTAGTACCCTGTAGAGCGCTATTTCCAAGGCAAAGCACAATGAAATTTACAGAACCGCAGATACTTTCTTAACTGCAAGATCTAGGAAAGACAGCACTTCAGAACAGCAGGCAGGGGTTTAGAAGCTGAAAAGTTAATGAAAAAGCTGACCAAAAATTTGGCTTTCAAGTTGCTGCCTCCTTCTCAGAACACTAACCTTTTGTTTGGCTTATATGTCAAATCAGACAATAATTGCCTGCTACAATGGGTATGATAATTACCTGCTACAAAACCTGATGGGTTTTTTGCCATTTTTTGCTCACACTGGCTGGTAAGTGCTCTGGATTACCATTACCAGACAGCAGAAGAATTGAGCAGAAACCTACAAGCATAAAAAAAGACCAATTTTTCTTTTTTTTTTCTTTTTCCAAAGTGAAAAGTGTCAGTTTTTTGTCTTTGAACGCATTTCAGTAATGTTTTTCTACAGCAACAGAGCAGAAAGTGCAAAGGAAAAAACAATTGCAAAATTAGATCAGAGAAGTATCTTGTCTGGTGTTATCACTGTGTATCTGTGTTGGATTTGCTGATGTTGACAGCTCTTTTTTTTTTGTTTAAAGTTTTTACAGTTTATACCATACTGTACGTATTATGCCTGAGGCAGGGTTATTTTAGCTGCTGCAGTGATCCTAAAAGTCATAGGACCATGATCTTCATTCATATTTTTCAAAAATCACTTACAATTGATAGTCTTCTTTCTCAAGATAGATATTTTTTATCTGTGTTTTGTAGCATGAAGTAAAATTGAGTCCTGTATGTCTCTGGAAGCTCAGCAAGGATGCTTACCTCTGTGAGTGATGCTGCTTGCTTCACAAACTCAATTGTTTCAACACAGTAGGCATTCTGGATAGGGATTTTATTTTGAAGCTGCATCATCAACCACCATTACAACTTTGTCATTTCAATTTTTATACTCCTGGTTTAGAACAAAGCACAGCTAACATTTAAATATAAGTTTTTTAACTTTCAGGAAGCCCCAAGTATATCACCACAGTGGCTAGTATGTATTCTGCTCCTATGAGTTTTGCAAATGCTACAGCAGCAATAGAGCACAGTTAAAGATTATAGCTTTGAAAATCCATTATTAATAGCATTTAGGCATTCTTCTAGCAAGACCCAATCACTGAATGAGCAGTCTTGTGCCTGCCAAACTTTAGGACCTTGAGGCTCTTCATGTGTTAGGAGCAAATTAATTCATGCTTATTATACACTACCATTGTTTGTTCCATTATCCATCTACAATCTTGTGTTTAACCCATACCCAAGCAGTTCAGTGAAAGCCACTCTAATGTAGGACAATCTTGTGACTGTACTGATTGTGATATCCAATGAATGATGCTTCCACGTGGGATCATTATAAAGTTCAGAGTATACTGTCCTGTTCTTCCAGGGAGGAAAATCCTACATTTACATGTAGATTTAGCTAGCACACTTGAAGCTTTGTCTTTCCTATTTGGTTATGTTGTGATGCCATAAGACTGACATTAAGTAGACAAAATGGCAAGGGTTTGCCATTTTATCAATCAACTAAAATGAACAGTTTGCCAATCAACTAAAAAACCAGATGAGTTTTGCTCTCAGGCCAAATTCAGGTTGTTTACAAGGAAAATCAGACACAAAAGATGTTAAATCCTCAAAATCAGTATGAAGAATCTCTGTAACAGCAATACTGAAAGACTGCTAAAGAGATTTTACCTCACTTTTTGGACAACTTCTCCTCCCTGAAACAGGATATTCCTTTTTTTTTTTTTCTTTTTTCCTCAAAGTCAGCTTTCCATAAGCCTAGAAGATGTTGTTTTGCACATCTTCACAAGGCAAACCAAACCACCCTATGTGCTCCACCACCTCATAAAGGCAGAAGCAAGACAACTAAAATCAGAGAAACAAAAATCTAAATGTGGCTGAATACTTCAGAAATCTTTTAAGACATTTTCTTAGAAGATATTACCCTCTTTTTCCTCTTTGCCGCTGACAAACATGATGAATATTTAATGTATTGCACATGAAATGTTAAATAAAGTTTAATTCACATCTTCCTTTAAGATAACCCAGAGGCTCTTCGATTCTATGAACACTGTTGCCTGCTAATTCCAAAAATTCTGAATACAATTTTAAAGGCCTATCAAATGAAAAAGGATGAATGTTCACATCAGGAATGAAGAGATTCATATTTAAAATGTGTGCATTTCAAAATGCTTTTTTCAATCTACTTCATAGGCTGAGAAGTACAAAATAGAAAATGGTACTAATGGAGCTTCAGGTTTTCAGAGCTTTCCCTGAATAAATCTCCAGCTAAAATGAAAGCTACTCTCAGTAAGTACCTGCAGTGCACATAATGTTTAACAGGATTAAGGAATAGAAGTTGAAAGGTGTATAGAAAGTGCCTAATCACAGAAATCTATGTGTGCCCAGATTGTTCTTTCTCATACTTTTTAAGCTTTTCAGAATAGAAATGAGAACAAAATATAAAAATGTCAGACCTTTTCTTCCTAGATTCCTTACTTGAATGGGGCTTCTTTATACATTCTGTATAAAGAAGTGTTTCCCAGGAGGTGTCCAGGATCATTTGTACAAAACAGAATGGTTTTGCTGTATTGAGAAACTTTTTTTATGATTATGAAAATGAAATGAGTTCAGGAAAACACATATCCTGTGCAAAATGCTTAAGGCTCATAGAAACATTATTATTCAATTTTTCTGGAGATGTTCCCCACAAAGGCACTTTACAGCAGGCAGTCCCTTTTGGCAATTTGAAATCACTCTGTGTATAAGAGACCAATCTTGCCCTCACAGGTTTTGCTACTGTGCTATTGCTGCTTTATTCCTTATCACAGAAAGCTGTTTTTCAAAACCTGTGAGAACTTTGGTAAGGTGGATACAGCAATGCTGACAAAAATCTTGGGTTTTGTGCAAATAGAAGTAGCTATATCTGATACTCACACCAACTAAGCTTCTGAATTGCCCCTTGATATATCTAGAGATATTATGTAACCCATATTTAGTAATCTGTGTTATTCTGTGAGATCCTTAAACCTACTGCTACAACAAAATTGCAAATTAACTCCAAATAATATGGCTTGAGAAAAAAAAGTGACTTTTAAAATAGAGCTCAAAGGTAGGATTTTTTTTCCTTCATATCAATCATAAGTTTGCTTGGTAATTGATTCCTGAATCTACCTAGGGTTAACCTAAACACTAAAACATTAATCTAAAACCATTTTTCTTAGTAATAAGTCAACTCTTACTAGCTGAAAGTGGCTTTGCTTCAGGCCTCACATAAATAAAATATAATTAATTGGAGATCTGAGCAGAAATTAAAGCCATACAAAGGGCAGGTTTACAGTTATTTTAATTTGATGTGACATAAACCCGTGTACAGTATACCAGCCGGGAATTGTAAGCAAAAGCATAAGAAAAATCAGAAAAATGGAGTATTTTATATAAGACAATGTCATGGATAATTTTGAGATGAAAATGTCAATAGAAATCAACTGGCAAAATTATTGTTGATTATTTTATTGTAGTAATGTAATTGAAAAGTGAGACAATATATCATATAATGCTCCTCACAGTCTCTGTCAGGGTCGTTGAAGACTTATAACAATATATATCAAATTCCATTTTCTCCTACACCATACGTGTCTTTAAACTTGCAACAGATTCTTTCTATACATTCATACACTCTGAGAATTCTGACTTTACAGTCATGTGTTTTAAACTTTAATAAATTTAAAAAAAACAGGCAGATTTTCATAACCTAATATGTAATTATTATTGAGATTCCTAGAGGCTGGTCAAGAGTTATAAAAAGGGATTGGAATCAGATTAATGAAATGTAAGTTGAATTGTCTGAAGAATACACCTAAGAAAGACAGTTTCACTGGGCATGTTTGTCTGGATAGTGTGAGATACATTTGCAATTTCAGCCTAGGAGGAAAACTAGTGTTGAACAGATTCTTTCTGACTGAAATATTCAGCTTTCAGAGCAGCTAGTATTTAGTATTTCAATTTGGATCATAAATCATATTGTTTAAAAAAACCTAGTTAATATTTTAATCTGTTAATTGTAAATTTTTGCCCATGCAGATAAAATGAAAGCATGCAAATATTTGATATAATTCAGGAGTGGAAATGTTCAATATGGAGAGACCTAAACAGCTACATACAGTAATGATATAAGAATACCTAAAACAACAATTGAAAAGTGAGGTGATGTGTCCTAAGAAAATTATATTGAATTCTTTGCTGTGGAACATTTTCATTATTTTTGCTGAGCCACTGTCTTTTAATAAAGCATATACATAAAAAGGGAAAAAAAAAAAATCCAGACCAGAATATTCTGTGTGACATTTCTGAACACTTCTGACTTCTGCGGACAGGTAGCAATTTCAGGACATACTCAGCTTTTAGATAGTCTGTAAAAAGTGCTAGATTATAGCATGAAGTAGAATACTGCATTAATTCTGAACCCTGATGAGCATCTTTGGGCTTATAGATAGGTTTACGACATCAGACTACATAAATATGTTTATTACATCAGTAGCCAAGGCGAGTGCCTCTGGTGTTGGCATGATCAGCAGCAGAGCATTCTAGCATGATGTACACAGGGGGTTTCCTGAAACAGGACAATCTCACAGGAGCCATGGGGGCTGCCAGGAGCCACCAGCTAACACAAGATCAGCGGATGAGACCTGCTTGGGGCCAGAAGCAGCAGCAGCCAAGCCCCACACATGCATAGAAGGAGGCCTTAGGGAGCACTAGCTACCAGGAGTGCCAGCCGCGGGGTGGGCCAACAGGGCATGGCATGGCCCTTTGCACAGCGGGGCAGGAGCTGCAGCCCTGCCAGCCCAACCAGTGAGCAAGGCTATCCACTCGGCAGAAAGCCATGGACCTCTTTGCACAGGCATAGGCACAGCTGCAGGGTGTGCCTGGATGTGCTGCCAGGACCAGCTGACAGCACAGTGTGGGGGTGAGCTCGTGCAAAGGAACTCCTTCGTCCCAGGAGGAGGTGAGCAAGTGGGAGTATAGGGGACAGTGAGAGATAGACCCTATTCTCCGGGGCTCAGCACTGGGATCCGTTCTGTTTAATATCTTTCTACGATAGGGATGAGGGGTTGAATGCACCCTCAGCCAGTTCACAGATGATGCTAAGTTGGATGGAAGTGTTGATCTGCTGGAGGGTAGGAAGGCACAACAGAGGGATATGGACAGGCTGGATCAATGGGCCAAGGGCAGTTATATGAGGTTATAAATATGGTTATGTATGAGTACTCTGTTCCGTTCTGGCCCATCAAGACACTGAGGTGCTGGAGCACATCCAGAGAAGGGTAATGAAGGTGGCAAAGAATCTGGAGCACAAATCTCATGAAGAGCAGCTGAGGGAGCTGGGGTTTTTTAGCCTGGAGAAAACCAGCCTGAAGGGAGACCTTAATGTTCTCTACAACCACCTGAAAGGAGCTTGTAGCCGGGTAAGGTAAGGGTCAGTCGTCTCTCCTCCCAAGTAACAAGTGATAGGACGAGAGAAAAGTGCCTCAAGTTGTGCCAGGGAAGGTTTGGCAGAGGCCAGAGAGCAACAAAAGCTGAAAGCTCTGCAGATCTTCTAGCCTTAGTGCCACGAAAGCCATGGGACAGATGAAAACTCAAGGCAAAAACAAGAAGCAGAGGCGAAACAAAGCCCAAGGCAAGAACAAGAGGTAAAACATGGGATGAACACGATGACATGACCTGAGCCTCTGGCGTAAAAGGATGATTAGCCAGGACATCTCTGTCACAAGAGGGAATCAGCAAGGACTTGATAGTGTTGCTATGGGAATGGGGCAGGGGGGTTTGAGCCAGAAGTAGTAAACTATAAAATGCTGGTAACTTGTATAATAAACTGGCTTTGGATGCAACACCCAGCAGAGTCTGTGCCTCATCAATCTCCACAAAGGTTTAGATTGGATATAATAAAAATTTCTTCACCCAAAGGATGGTTAACTATCAGCTGTTTGTCAAGGCTAGTTCAATGCAGTAATCAAAACCCATATGTACTTTTGAATTAAATCATTAGAGGAATCTCAGAATTTGTGGAGTTGTTTTTTTTTTTTAATCTATCCACTGCAGAGTTAATGCTTCCACCATTGTATAGAAATCCAAAATCATCAAAGAGGAAACAGTCCTCACTCCTCTTCAGACATCATGGAAAATAGAGATCTTTCCTCTTTACAGTGTAGGGAAATAAAGTAATTTATGATGGGCAAATGTGCAAATGAGTTCCAGAAAGTTTATTTTACAGTATGTGATTATTAAAGATAAAGCACTTACTTTAAAACCAGATTTAAATAGTGTAATATTTTTCATGGTCTAGAATTAAAAGTTTGAAATGTGAAGACTGCCTAGTTCAGATGATCTAGTAGCAGTAACACAAAATAGTTTGCGAGACAAAGGCCAACAGTTCTGTTTTATGATTCTTTTTATTTAGTCATGTATCTGATTTTTCAACAAGGGCTTAGTTTCCAAAATTGTTACCTGAAAATTTAAATAAAATTTGTGAGAGTTGCTGTTGAAACTGCAGTGTTGCAGACAATTTTTTACTATTAAGGATGCTAAATGAGAAAAGCTGGATTAAGCCCTGCAGGTACATTCTATAATGTTTGTTGAACAGTTTAGATTTAATATGTGAGTTAGCAGTAGATACATCACAGCACGCTGGGGACACTTTAAAGAATTGTTATTATTCCTGTTTATTGGTGTGTTTTTTTGGCAGTGTAATGTACTGCACAGTAGAGTAATTGCCTTCAAGAAAACAATAAGTATTAACCCCCAGTGAGGGAATTTTATGGAAAATATGTTGCCTAAAATCAACAGGCAATGATACATATTTCCTTTAGGTTCACTTAGCTATTTTAGTTTTATCACATTTTATCCTTTTTATGCTTGAAGAAATCTTTTGTATTAACTTTGCTACTTGAACAGGGCCAAGCCATAAACTCAGGTAGATTTATTACTTCCTTCACTGTTACATTTATCTGGCTTTTGTTACAGGGAACAGCAAATATACACAAATATCTTATTACCATACTTCCAAGAGGTGCAAGAGCATAAAATGGAATTCCTATCATACAATGAAATAAATATGGTGCAATTTAAAAAGCATTTAATTTTTTCAGCAGGAAAAACTAGTTTAAGATGGAGTGCTTGTATCCAACGGGCCGTGTAAGTGGCTCATGGAGAGCTTAAGCAATACTAGTTCCTCATAACCAGTAGTACACAGGGATATGGAATGACTTGCCTCATAATCTGCTAATTTTAACTTCCCAACACAAATTACCATGTGCCAGCTGGATCGTTTGGAAACCAGGAAAAGGTTGAAGTCATCTACAGAAGTTCCACCTTAACCTCTTTGTTAAGACAACCTCAAAGTATGGTTAGTGACTAAAACTATTTATTAACCAACTTTGCATCATTACTTGAACAAAAGTAAAAAAGTTTAGCATAAAACAAAACAAAATAAAATAAAATAAAATACTTTTTAACAACACAAAATTGCATCAACTGATATTATCAACAGTATTATTTGACAAAAACTAGATTGTCATTTCTAGGAAGGATGATATGCCAAAGAGTTTTGAATGCTCCTTAGTATTTTACTAAAGTGCTTAATATTATTATGATGAGTATTACCTAATGGAACTTTACGTGGTATTGCTCGCATAATGGTATTTCACCACTATAAATTCACCTCCTAAATTCCTTCCTATCTGTCAGAGGATGCTTCCCACATAAAGACTCAGAAAACTCTGGAAGAGTTTAAACTTTGATTTGTTAGCAGGCCACATTAGGTTATTCACAAGTATATTAAATTTGAAGACTGGATATCTGGCAACTAGGTTGTAAAAGAATAAACCAAATAATTGTAAGAAAAGCCGAAAACTTTAATAAGTATCTGACTATCTAGTGAAAAAAAAAAAGGCTTGTTAACACAATACTTATATGAGGCCACTTCAAGAGTGATTTTTGATGAAATTTGATATTGAAAATATGGAAACACATTCAGAGATTAAAAAATAATATACCTAAATAGAGAACATTTGATGATTTAATGGATCTTAGAATTCAGGAAACCATTTGGTCTCACTATCAAGTATCTTAACTCATTATTTAGAAATAGTTTATCCTGAAATGTAAGAGCTTTTAAATGTAGATATTCCTATTTTTATTTTCAAAACTCATTGAAATCAAAGATATTCAAATTTAAAAGATAATAAATGTTAAATTATGGAGGAAAAATCTTTCTTGGGCAGCAAACAAACCAGAATCTTTATATTTTCTTTCCAAAGTGGAACTGGTCATTTTAAAATCTATTTAGTTTTTCAATTATCTTCAGTTTTATTAATATTCATAATAAAAAGGAAAACCCGTAATACCTGGCATAATCTCTGCCTATTTCATGTCATTCTTGCTTTTAATTTTCCTGCTGCTGCTCTGTGAAGGCAAACATGCCCCTTCATATACTGAGGACATCTCTGGAAATTGTCTGGAAGCAACAGAAACATTTTTTTGAATTTTTCCTTCACTGACAGCTACCTGAAGAGGGCGGTGCTCATCACCACATTTTTGATTAACACACTAATACTTCATCTACACAAATATATGCTTCATTGATAATAACTCTAACATACCATTTGCAAGAATCCCCCCAGGAAACAGTTTAAAGGTTTGCCAGTAACTTCAGTTTCTTAGTTTACTTAAAAAAAATAAATTACGCAAGGCTAAATCCAAACAAATAATAACAAAACAATAGTTCAGGATGCACAAAAGAATGTATTAGATTCATTTCTTTTTTAAGTATTTTGGTTAAGACATCAGTTTAGAAGCAGAACTGTGAAGCAGTGGAACAAGCCCAAAGTCTTCCATTTTTTTAAATTACTTTTATGGGGTTAACCAAACCTTTTTTTTTTCCTCATGCAAGCAAAAGTTCTTGAAGTAAATAAGTTTAGGACTGTTATGTTACATCCATCTAATTTAAGGAGGTTTTTTTGAAGTGTCATAAAATAGCAGGAATTTAAGAGTTACTCTTTTCTGTTTCGCTTAAGCCATTTCCCCAATTTCTTTAAGTCAAAATCAATAAAAGTGTCTTCACCTATTTTTTAGGATTTAAATGCAATCTGCACTTTTAATTCAGTTTCTAACTCTCACCCAAAAGAAGAGGATAACTGTGTTATAGTAAATCACTCACTTCTGTTAGTTTAGAAAAACAGTAATTCAGAATCATTTCATTGCACATGCAATGTACAACGGCTGAAAAATGGATAACTATTGCAGAATACATATCGATTTTGTATGCTCAATAATCCTAGTGTGAAAGTATTTGAATAAGTATTTGCATTAGATACAATGCAAATATATGTTATTTGTACATGTCTAGAACAATGAAGACACCTCACAAGAAACAGAACTCCTGCTGTCTCTAAACCCAAAGATCCCTAAAATCCAAAACTCAAATGATTAAGCATAAATATTTCCCATAATGCTGCTGATAGCTGCGACTGTTGTTTCATAAAAAAAATAAATACAACACCTTGCTCTAGTACTGCATGTCATCCAGTGCAAAGTAATCTGCTTGGACAGTACCAGGGCATAAAGAAACACGCAATGAATACTAAAATGTGTTCTCTCACATTGAAATACTGTATAAAATTTTCATAGGCAATATAGAATCCAAATGATCAGACAAGTTCATGGTTTGAGCATCTGCCGAAAGCAGACATTCTAAATTATTCAGAGACTCTTCAGATCTGAGGATAATTTAATGCCTATTTTACATTATTAGCCACCCCACAATCTGCCATCCTGTTGCCACTCTTTTTGAAAGGTTCCTTACTTAGATTGTTTTTATTCACTAAAACTTTTAGCTCGGCTGCAAATGCTGGTGTCAGTATTTGCTATTTCCCTGTTATCCAAATCCTCAAGTTCTTCAGCTGCAGAGTGGGTGAACAGGGAAGGCATTGGGGATGAAATAAAATGTAATTAAATAAATAATAAAGGAAATAAATTTAAATATATGATACTGTCATATAATAAAGATGTGTTGTATAGTGCAGTAGGAATATATATGCATTGTGAATTACAGTGACTAAAGCAGACAAGGTAAGATGACGTGAGGCTAACTAAGTGTGATCACATCTTTCAGTCACTTTTACCTAAAGACAAATGAGAAAGGATGAAAATAACGTTTGTATGTTGAGATTGCCATGTGATTCTATAGAAATACGTTTACGAAAAATTTGGACCAGAGGTACACAAAGAAAACATGATAGAGACTTAATGGTAAATAATGCCGAAAAATTTAAGGCAACAGTAAATGGAATAATATTCATTGGAATGTCATTTTTTAAAGAGAATACTTAATTCTCCTCATGGTGTTTATGAGTTGAGAGTCCTCAACAAAAGCACTCAGCATGGACAGATCATAAACAAGATGAAAAGCTGGAAAAAAAATCTGGATTAATCACACAAATTATCTATATTCTTTGAATGAAGAGAATAAAACCTACATTCATTTAAAAATGACCCACTAATGAATTGGAAATAATTTCATTACAGATTCAGAATCTACAATAGCATTTTATTACTAAAATCTCCTGTGATTATCTTCCCTAGAGGAGTGAGAAAGATTTGGCAAGTGGAAGATAATCAAGAATAATACTGAAAAGAGGTAAAAGGGTCACTGCTTGAAAAATTAAAATAGCTCAAATTTCTTATTCAATTCTGTGAATGTGTGAACAACACTGGAATTAGCACAGCCAGAGAGTTTGTGATTCTCCAAGGCCTAGACTGGACTTGTGTTCTACAGTAATCTTGCTTTGTATCTATTCTGTCTGGATATAAAGCTTAAAAAAGTGAGATCTCTTCAGTTAAAAGTGGTTAGTTACCTGAATCATGATCTTGTGTTAGAGTACCTTATCAGTATGGAATGAATGGCTGTACTAGAAAGATCTGCTACTTTCAGTGTAATTTATACATACAGCATCAATACAGAAACAAGAAACATCCTGCAGCTTTGCAGCAGTTGAAACCAACATGTTATAAGACCATTTTAATGAATACAATTGTTCACAGATATCGACCCCATCAGATTAATGATGGGTTCACAGGGTCCACTTTTTGTCAAAGTATATGAGTAAAATGAGCTAATGAACTGATAGAGACCCTACATAATGCTGACTGCATCAAAACAAATAAAATACCACACGATGCTTTTATGGCCCCAATATGTGCTCAAGGACACTGTCGAGTTCTTACATATTCTAAATTGCTCCTTTTCATTATGCCTTCTTCTGTGGATTACCAGAATTTTATTAGAATCACTTCTCAATTCTGTTTATTTTCACTTAATATATTTACCTGAATGTATAAGATACAGTAAGCTAAATGAATACACATTTTATAAGTTCTTTTGACTTGAATCTTGGAATTTTTTCCCATTTTGAAGACACTTTCTTTATGCTTTGCCAATATATATTTATCCAATCTCTTTTTAGAAATCTTCCAGAATGCTTAGAAACTTCCAATTCATGACAGTTCTCTGAACCTCCTCCAGTGTTTCATTGTTTTACTTTTGGAAAGATTCTCCCAACATCTTGAATCTCTTCTTCATAGAAACCTGTAGCTTTTTGTCTGAGCCATAGCAGATTATTGTTGTTTCTTATTGCAGCATCAGTCACTGGAATATATCCCTCATGTGATTTAAAACAAAAATCACTGATGAAAAGCAATTAACCAGCAATCTCTGAATTATACCTACAGAATCAAATTGGGAAATCACAAAATGTTTGTAAACATCTACAAATTTCATCACTCTTCTATAAGTAATCCCCAGAAATCCTCACCCCCATCTGCTCCCTCACTCGCCAGATATGCTTGGTAATGTGCCCTTCTCCCTACTCTCTTGCAGGAGACCTGGGTTACAAATCCTACCCACCTCTTCTAGAAGTATATTCCCTTACTTACCTACACCTTTTGTTGGAGATGGAAGGGTGGCTTCTAACTTCATGAGCAGTCATGCTGCTCCCCACAACCCACTAATCCACACACCAGTGAAAAAGCACCCTGTGAGGTCATATATACAAACCTGATTCGTGAGTCCCTACTTGTTTCCCTCCTTAGCATCAAATACCTATTTAGATTTAAACTTCTTCTGGCATTCAAAGGAAAGGAATTTCAGACAGACCCAGGAAAATGCTTGCATGGAACCCAGCCTGATTACTGTGCTATTGTGCAATATCCGCTGTCAAATTTCTGTGTTTCTTTTACTTGTCTTTTCAAACTGACTAATTTACTCAGAAGTCACAACCTACAAAGGCTACTGTGCCTTCACAGAATGGAATTATATTTGTTTGACCTGTATTGTTTTTTGAAAAACTCAACATGACTCTTCCTAATTTTTTTTTCCCATTTGGTTACAGATAGCTATTTAATTACATTTAAAAATATTTAGCCCCTGTCTTAGGCTGTGTAGAAAATATGATGGCTTCAAAGAGGGGTGGTATTTTTCTAGGTCACAGTCAGTAGTTAACAGGAAAGTCTATACTCCTTGAAGTCTAGTTTTATGTGGCATGAAAAGCTGTATGTGTGCACACTATACAATGTTGTGTTCGCTAGGCCATGATGTATGGTTTCTCACTACTTGAGTAAAATTCTTCAAAGAAATTGAGTTATTTTAGGACAATATGAAGGAACCTTAAACCAGTCTCTTCCCTATGAAAAAGTCACACCCAGAAGTCAGTAGTGTTAGTGTTAGGACTGCACAGAATATTGAAAAATCACAGAAATCTTCTATTGAGCAATGATAAATAAAAGGTATTCTCAAAAGCATAAATCTAAACAGTATATCAGTTGTGTATAGGAGTCCTAACAGCTCTATTTCTTACTAATATTTAACCACCAAGACACCTGAAGAAATATTTAGGATTAGGAAACATATTTTAGCTAATAACAAGAGAAATAATTAAGTTGAATGGTGGAACACATTTACAGACAGTGAGATCCACTCGTGTAGACTCTCTGAATGAGTCCTGCAGGAGCACCTGTGTCTTTGGGAACTTAAAACTGGAGAGGACAAAGCATTGCAAACTGTCTTTAGGGAAAAATTTTTCATTAGTAGTAAGATGAACTGCATGATACTTTGATAGAATTCTCCCATCTATGATTCAAATTATCCTAAAAATACTCCCTTCAGGTATCAAGTAGATATAAAATATCACCAAGTGTTGAAGTGCATTTGTATATACCATGCAGAAACTTCATTTCTCTTGGCTTACATTTTATTCTATTTTATATAAAGACTCCTTATTTTACAATCTATCTATGAAGACAAGTCTGCAGTTTTTTTATCTAATTCAATCCAATAAATTCTTCTTTCCTTGTCAGATTAATAATTTTTCATTTTGAACTCTCCATTAAACTTTGTTGTTACTTAGAAAATAGAATCTAAGTTTATGACCAAGGCAAGTTTGTAATTCAAGATAACAAGACCCACTTTTCCAGTAGAGCATTGTATTAATGTTTTTATTAGCTTTTCCAAGTGTTTGGCAACAGACCAGGGAGCACTTCTATCTAAATGATAATTTCTGGCACTCAGACAGTTTTTCCCATTGTCTTTAGAACAATCATTATAAGCAGAGTGCAAGATGAAGACAAAGTTGTTTAGGTGATAGAAATAGCTACCAACTCATATTTATAAATTAAAGATTTTATTTTTTGTTCTGAACTACACCAATGAGCCAGAGCATAACAGAGTATTTTAAGATAATTTATTAATCTGAAATGTGGATTTAATTGCCTGTCTATAAAGCACTTTACAAAGACTCTTTCACTCAAGAATCTTAAAGTAACATTATCAGCAGCAGAGATGGCAGCAATGCACACATGAGGTTAACATAATAGACTAGGTTGACTTGAAAGAAGGATTGCTTTAGGACTGGTCACTGAAACATACACTCCTACATGTTATGACATAATTGCATTCATGCAGCTGGACAGATTTTCTTATCATTAGCCCTTGTTTACAACTGTAATAAATTTTCCTTCTCTCAGCCAAATCTCACAACACATGGAAAGACTACAGGTATTGCTTATACCCTCACTGGAAAAAATAACTACCATAGAGCAACAAAAATCTTACCAATTAGAATAAATTATTTTTAAAGGGGATATCTTTTTGGCAGCTTGATAGGATATCCTGTTATTCAGAAGTAACTTATTGTAGTAAATGAAATAAATTATAATCTTTGTAATTAGATGGGGATTTCTGAAATTCTGAAAACCACTTTTTCAACTTAAGGATCTTGAAACCATATATGCCTCCTTTCAGAGGGAAAAAAATATTCCACAAAAAACAGGGCATAGTGCAGAGCGAAGGGAGAACCTTTTCAGTTGCTATACCAGCTCTCACTGTGTTGCATGGGACCTAAAGATGGAGGGATTCTCACACACATGAAAGACAGGAGAAAAGACAGTCCTACACCTTGTTCTATCACTAGGGGTATTTTCCTGTAGAAGGTCTGTGGCTTTATGTATACCAGGAGCTGAAAGTGGCCTCTCCTCATCTGCTCTGCCATCATTAGGTAGGCAACAGATCCATGACTCCTTCTTGGAGAGGTTGTTATTCTCACAGAAAGTTGTTTACCTTATTTCTGTATCAAGTCTGACCTTCTTTTTTCCACTGCAGCCTTGTATCCTTCCTGGCAAGCAACTCTCAATGCCCACACCATCAGCATCTGTAAAGGACTGAGTTGTATTGAGCTGAACTGACAGTGACAGAAGAAAGTCAGTCCCTTGATCATCCCTACTGACAACTCAGCCTTCTCCTCTCTTTGTGAGCTGCCAGAGAGATTCCCAAATACTGCGCTCAGATTCCCCAACAGTCTTGAATCTTTTCTGTTCAGCACTTGTGGCAAACAAATATATTCCCTAGAAACATCAGCTGAAAACATGTCCT
Organism: Corvus hawaiiensis; assembly: GCF_020740725.1. Lineage (NCBI taxonomy): Eukaryota > Metazoa > Chordata > Aves > Passeriformes > Corvidae > Corvus > Corvus hawaiiensis. The sequence continues at coordinate 38,621,862 of NC_063216.1, forward strand.
TCTCAGTACATTTTTCATAGCTTGTTTTTCATGTATGGCCGTACATGGTTTTGCATGGCAAGGTTTTGGTAGTGGAGGGTCTTTGTGTCTTCAGGGGCTCTTCTGTGACAAGTCATTGGAAACTTCCCCCATGTCTCACAGAGCCAGTGCCAGATGGCTCCAAGACGGGCCTGCTGGCCAAGGCTGAGCCCATCAGTGACACTGGTAACACCTCTGGGACAAGGTGTTTAAGAAGAGGAAAGATGCTATTGAAACAATTGCAGCCAGAGAAGAAGGGAGGGAGAATATGTGAGAGCAACAGCCCATCGGACAGCAAGGTCAGTGAAGAAGGAGAAGGATGAGGTGCTCCAGGCACCAGGACAGAGATTCCCCTGCATTCCATGATGCAGGCTATCGTGAGGCAATTGTCCCACTGTAGCCCATGGAGGTCCATGGGGAAGAAGATATCCACCTGCAGCCCATGAAGGACTCCATGCCAGGGCAGGTGGAGGCCCAAAGGGGGCTGTGACACCTTGAGAAGCCTGCAGGTTTGCTGGGCAGGACCTGTAATCCCTGTGGGGGACCCATGCTGGACCAGTGAAGCTACTTTCAAGATTTGGTTTTACTTTTCATTATCCTGCTGTGATTTGGTTGTTAATAAATTCAATTAATTTCCCCTCACTGTACCTGTGTTGACTGTGACGGTGAGTGGTCTCTCCCTGTTCTTATCCAAGGAGCCTTTTCTTGCATTTTCTGTCCTCTGTCCAGCTGAGGGAAGGGAGGGACAGAGTGGCTTTGGTGGGCATTTGGATCCCAGCTGGGGTGAACACATCACAGGCGTCTCAGTAGCCCCAATTCCTTGAATTCATACAGTCAGCTACTGTGTCTGTATAGTTTCTGGTAATAGATGTGAACAAGATCATACTTTTTCAGCGCAGTATTTATATTCCATAAACAATCAACATTTTTCCACAGCTAAACAGCTAAATATTCTCTTTATAGTTCTTTCCAGAATATGCTTCCTATTGCACATTCAGTCAGGGACAATAGATTCCTCAGTTTGTTTTTATTTGCTCTGTCCTCTCCTCAGCTTCTGACATTTTTAGTTTTGAAGTTTATATATTAGTTACAAAACCAAGATGTCAAAAATACATTTCAGTGTAGAATATACACAGCTAGAAACATTTCCATTGTTATGGGGGGATTTTTCCAATGGAAGGAAGAAATGTTTTCAAGATGGGATTAAAAAAAACCAACGACAAACCACTTTTTGACATTAATTTCTACTTTTAGAGAATTTGCAATAAAATCAAAGGAATCATAGAATCACAGAGTGTCTTGGGTTGGCAGGGACGTTAAAGATCAACTCCCCTGCTGTGGGCAGAGACACCTTTAACTGGATCACATTGCTCAGAGCTCCACCCAACCTGGCTTTGAACACTTCCAGGGATGGGACACCCACAACTCTGGGCAGAACTGGTCAGCTATAATTTTTTCCCTCATATAAGAAGAAAAAGATGTTCTACTGTTTTCACATAAGTTTTGTATTTAAGAGAAGTGGAAAAGGAATTTCTTCTGCATTTGAGCACATCCCAGAGCATCTTAACTACATGTATCCCGAGTTTGCTACATGAATATTGCATGAATACACAATAGTTTTTTAAAAGATTTTTGAGACCTCTGGAAACAGGGCAATTTTGACTTAGAATTTTTTTTACTGGAAGAAAATGAACTGATTCCTTTATTTCAGATAAGTTCCCTATACATTATGCTACCCCAAAAAATTTTACCTACATTGAAGAAAAATATTTTTTTTCTATTCCTTCTCTTCTGTACTACTCTTTCTGACTGTTTGTATTCTGTGCCTCTTTTTCTACCTTCCAGATTTTTTTTTCCACAGGACAATTAGTACCGCTACTAATATATGAACTGGAAAATAGTGTCTCAGTTTTGGAGTCAGTATGCTGGGTTCTTTAGAGATAAGTCTGTGTACATGTTCTGTCATAGGAAATACTATGAAATGATTGTTTCCAGTGGCCCTTGCTAATCTTCAGAATATCCGTTTCTGTCATTACTCCCACATAAAATTCTGCCATGAATAAAGAAATCTATATGATATCTAAATTATGCAGGAATACTATTCATCTCAGTCTGTTTCTGCGTTTAGTTTTGCGTAGAAACAAAGACAACCACAGTAGAAGGCAGTCAGTGTCCTTGCAGTCTCATTCCATCCAAGATCACAATTGCGTGATTCATTTAGATGTGTGAAGGTAAGCTCTCACAAAAAACTTTCAGATTCTGCCTTGTCACGCTTTTGTGTCTCCCAAAGGAGAGCAAAAATTTAAGCAACCTTATACAAAATCATTCTCTATTACCTCATCTTTATCCCTCTGATCAGTCCTGTAAATGTTTCATCAATGTCTCTTAACGTTGCCATCTTATCACTGCTCAAAAAACTCATGCTTGATGCACTTTAAGTTATCTAATTTGCATTTTTTCCAGACGCAGTGTACTGGTAGCAAATGGTCAACTAATAATCTGAGATTTTTGTCTTCCATCCTTTCCAAATTGTAGGATCTCAGTTTCTAGTAGAAACTGTTCTTAGTCCCCAAGTGTATGACCCTGGCCCTTGTGCTATTGAATTATATTCTAGTTCTACTTTTTCTAGCCTCATTCATATCAATAGGAATGTGCCAAAAATATTTCCCTGTGGAGACTGGGTTTCCTTTTGTGTAATTAACTTTATCAAACACAAGGAAATACTTAAGAAATTTGCTTTCCTTTACATATCAGAATTGATTTGATATCATATTTGTTAATTTCCTCTATGCATAATTTCCTCTATGCAAATGTTGCAAGGGTCAGAGAGGAATTATAACTTTTTGGATTAGTTTAATTATCTAGACTCAAAAAAAAAAATCTATCCTCTCCCCCTCCCCTCAAAAGCCCAGTACTTTCATAAAACACTTATCTGTGGAGTTTTAGGCTACAAAAAAAAGTATTCACGTCTGATGTGTTAATTAATGTACTTTATTTCCCTTGTTCTGTGCATCTGTTCACCAAAGAGCAGGAAGAGACCCAGTTTCATTTGATGCCTTAATAACCTAATTTGGGACCAGACAATAAAGATTTTTGCATTCAAATGCATGCTGATACGAAATTAATTTTCAGTTATTGTTATTTAATGAATGACAGTAATAGGGCATTTAGAGGGAAACACAAAACACAGAAAGAGATTTGTGTTTATGTTTACATTATTTGTATGCCTAATTGTTGAACGATAAATTATTTTTCATTCAAGTGATATAACTCTGTTTCTGTAGTCTGAAGCACAGATGAGGTACTTGTAAATAGTCAGTAGGAACAGTTCCTGTATGCTCTGGAATGATCACTCAGGCGCTTTGCATGCAGTTTGCACGCAGGACCGTAGCAGCAGGGACTGTGCATGCGTGTAAGGGTGCTGGTCAACAGCTGACTGAACATGAGCCAGAGTGTGCCCAGGTGGCCAAGAGGGCCAATGGCATCCTGGCTTGTATCAGCACTAGTGTGGCCAGCAGGACCAGGGAAGTGATTGTGCCCCTGTACTTGGCACTGGTGAGGCTGCATCTCAAGCATTGTGTCCAGCTCTGGGCTACTCACTTCAAGAAGGACTTTCAGGTATTGGAGTGAGTCCAGAGAAGGGCAATGGGGCTGGGAAAGGGTCTGGAGCACAAGCCTTATGAGAAGCAGCTGAGAGACCTGGGGATGTTTAGCCTGGAGAAAAGAAGGCTCAGGGGAGACCCTATCACTCTCTACAGCCACCTGAAAGGAGGCTGTAGCCAGGTGGGGGTTGGGCTCTTCTCCCTGGTAACAAGTGACAGTATGAGAGAACATAATCTTAAACTGTGCCAGGGAATGATCAAGTTGGACATTAGGAGGAATTTTTTCAGGGAAGGGGTCATTAGACATTGGAATGAGCTGCCCAGGGAGGTGGTAAAGTCACCGTCTCTGGAGGCGTTTAGGAAAAGACTGGATGTGGTACTCAGTACTATGGTCTAGTTGATAAGATGGTGTGAAGTCATATGTGGGACTCAGTGATCTCAAAGTTCTTTTCCAACCTAGTTGATTCTGTGATTCTGTGATTCTAATTGGTCAGCTGCCCCTATGAGTTTAGCAGAAGAGGTTTTCAGGGAGTTTCATCCTACCCAGCCTGAGAAAACTTTATGAGTGCCCTTCAACACATGGACAGTGACACACCACCCTGTTCAAAGATTCAGTCTGTGCAGAAGCTTCACCTTTATGCAAAGAATTCCATTAAATTAGAATGCTTGGGTTTGGAATTTTTTTACTGATCTCCTGGAGTGTCTGTGTGGTAAGTCTGGTGCACTTAGCTAGTACCTACTCACCAGTTTTGAGAACGCTTTTCCTCAGTTACAAGTTACTAGAATGTCAAATAAGTACACATACAGTTAATGCAGGTTTTGAATGAAACAGAGAGGGCACTACTCTTGTGATCTGGATTCAGGCTGGCCCTCTTATAAGCTACTTTTTCCTAGGTATCTTAGGCTGATATTTCTATGTTGAACTGGTCTTGTTTGGGTTTCTTCTTAGTTATTTTTATTTTTATTTTTTTAATCTGGACAAATTTAATGTGATTCAGTGAGGAATCTGGCAGTATACATATGCAAATATATATATGCAAATATATATACCATGGATAAATTATCAGCAAATTCTGGAATTTAGAGCATATCTGAAATAAGATTTTTATTTTTTTTCTTCTAAGAATAGTTTCAGAAATATGTCTTTGAGAGATTAGCTTAATTTACATCATACTTAGGATGGTGCTAGCAGCTGTTAGGAGTGGTCCAGTGTAAATAAAGTTGAGTTGCAGATTGGGAAATAATTGTGACAGAAATTTAAAATTAAAGACTTGAATTTTTACTACCAACAATGATCCATAATAACCCTCTATAAACTTGAAATATTTTGTTGGCTTTTACAAACAACAGAAGTCAACATTAAGTAGCTCCTTCACCTGCCCTAAATTGGTAATAATTTGTAACTGCTCTTTCATAGAAGCAGATGATTTGTTAGTATTATCTGTACAGGTGAAATTATACATTTAATGTCCCTTAAGTTCCAAAGCTATAACAGCTTCCATTAAAATAATAGTTTAATATATTGCTTATTTACCACTTGAAAGCATACATACAGGGGAAAATCTACATCAGGGAGTGGAATGCACATAGGACTTACAGCCAGCCATGCTTTGGAAAGTCAGAACAATTTGTAGTAGCATTTCACATAATCCTTAAACTTTTCCTGACCCATGATTCTACATAGTTTTAAGAAGGAAAAAAAAATTTGAAAAAGCTGCTGCACTGACTTGCTAGCGCAGTAATCTTTCACTGCTACATAATTTGGGAGATAACTCCGTGACAGACAGCCCAAATAGGAAGCAATTAATGTGATAAGTACAGAAATTTTGTCTTTTAAAGCATCTTCTAATGTATTGCCAAAACACTCTTTCTGGACAACATTTTGATAACTGTTGATTCTACTTAATTACTATTTTCAATGGAAAACATTGTCAATAATGTCAGTAGTAAATATAAATATTTCCACCATAAGACATATTTAAGGAGATATTTTGTTGTGGTGGTCACATACCTCTCATTGTTCACAGCACTTCAAGTTACATTGCTGCTTGTTAATAATACCAAAAAATAATGCCAAATGTCCCGGAAGCAAGTCACACAAAGTACAGTTCTCTGAACTGTCCTTTTCTTTCTCTGTTTCTTATATAAATTATTCTTTCTCTTTACTCTTTCTCAGATCAGTTTGATTTTAGAGTGAGTTATCATATGCAAGAAAAGAAATTTTGTCTTTATCTCATTGCTCCTCTTTAGGTTCAAGCAGCTTGCAGTTAATTTTGCCATAGTTTGTTTTCCACTTTCAGTCATAATCAGTAATGTTGAAAGTACTGAAATATTAATCATATGAAATCCACAGAGTTCAGCTATATCCTTTTCCCTTGGAAATAATATTTTTTAATTCTTCAGCCCTAAATAAAGAAATACTTACAGGGTTTAGGGTTTTTTGGTTTTTTGGTAAGTTGGGGTTTTTTGTTGGTATACATTCAAGTACCTTACTGCTTTTTATTTACAACTGAGTAAACCCTCTAACAGATGCCAATTCAATTTCCTTAATCTTGCTGTGTTGTAAAAGGTGGTCAAAGTGAAACCTAGAAAGGAAATATAAACATGCTTTCCACTCAAGCTACAATTTAAGCACCCATGTGGTCAATATTTGTTTGTAGATATGTTTTTGTGGCTCTTCTCCAAGTCCATTTAAAACTACAAAGAAAGAGAACTTTATCTGCTATAGTCTTATGGAAGAAACCATCAACTATGTTATTTGCTGACTACATGGATTTAGTACTTGTATCATAGTGGGTGGAAAAAAAAAAACAAAGATCAAGGAATATTTTATATGTAACATGTTCGATCTACACTTTAAACTGGATGCTCTCTCAACAGTGGAATTTGTATAGGGCTTTAATTGCCCACGTAAAAATTCCTCAGATAGCGATATTACCTGAAGGAAAAATCATTCAGGATGATATGAGGTTGAGTCACCAGCCCCACATCAACCTGTCCTCAAGATGGTCCCAGAAGAAGTTCTGTGGTCAATTGCACAGCACACTCACCAGCCAGTTTCTAAAGCGAAGGAACAAGAACTGTTCCTTGAAAAATATAAAAGTCTTACAGGACTCTATGATTTGGAAAGCCTATTTTTTAGAATAATTAACAGCACATCACTGTTTAAAACTTCATCTCTCCTAGGTGCTTGTGCCATTTGTCAGATGTTGAAAGACTGAATAACTTTTTGCCTGTAGGAAAAGGCACTGCAATGAAATGGCAGTCAGCTGGGCTGTGAGCAGTGATGATACCCATGACACTTGAGGAAAATTTTATAAAGGCTCATGTAGAGACAACACCAACAGAAGATTTCCCCAAAGAGAGATTGAAGACTAATGAATGAACCCTGTATAATTTTTGGAAAGATGTTTCAATAGAAAAAGCAAAGCAATAACACATCTAGAATTACAGAAACAAGGAACCTCTGTAAGAATAACACAATCACATCCCGCTAGTGACTATGGACATAGCTGGAGACCAAAATTCAGAAGAGGTTGTGTTTTGGGTTTTGTTCTGTATTTTTGGGGAGGGGAGGAGAGGGTTTATTAACATGATCCACTCTGTAAAAAAAAATTAAAGTTCAAACATTCTCTGCCCCGTTGTCCCCAAAAATGACAGTTATCCCATGAGGGAAAATAAAGCAAAATAAATAAATGTCTGGAAGGGTATTCAGTAAGGAAATAAAAAAAGAGAAAGAAATCACACTACAGAATCTGTCAAAATATAAAAGACCACCTTTGGAGGCCTATCAACATCATACAATGTTCAACAGAGATTCTAAGCAGCAGGCATCCAGAACCCAGGGATATATCTTTAAAGCTGTGTGTTTGCATCCCTCAAGAGAATAAAACCCTCACTCCATTTTTATTATTTATTTTATTGGTAGGGTGTTTTGTTTGATTCTTGTTTGTAAAAGAAGTCACTATACTTAAAAAGTACACTAATTATCAGAGTAAGATTTCTTCTTTTGGAAGGACAATAGTGAACTGAATATTTAGGAATATTTAGTAGTGGATCAAGGCTTGTGGGGTCAACCAGCACCTTCCTAGTAATGAGTTTATTCTTAATAAGTTCATGATTTTCATTATATTGTAAAATTATGTTATTTTTACCCAGATGGAATAAGGAATAATCCTCAAATTGTGAGTTTTGTTCTTAATTGAGGGAGTATAAATAAATATATTTGCTAAACAGCAGATGCACATTTCAGCATTTACATCTTGATTAATGTCTTTTTACTGTAAATTTGTACAATAAAGCATCATAGATTGTGGCTTATATTAATAAACCACATGAAGCATTCTGTAACTCTTTTTGATGTGGGAAAAAAGATTCTCATTCAAACACATATATTTTCACAACAGGAAATGGAGACAAAACACAGTGACAGTGCTCTATATGCAGTGGGGAATCAATGTCAGACTCTCCTAATTATATCAACATGAACACAACAGGTACCCTGTGTATTGCTCACCTCTACAAAGCTGCTATTAAAAGTGAATGAACTCCTTAGAACTCCTTAGGAGCTGAGATCTGCTTGGGTGTTCCTTTTATTTTTTTCATTTATCCCAGATTGCTGTATGTCAGTAGCAGAACAGAAATGAGAATGGTGAGCTTGTCAATTATTCTTCTGTGCAGAAAAAGTGTTCTTATCTGAGTACAGGAAGTGTTACATCAGTAAAAGGTGATGAGGTTGAGGTACACAATAGGGCTTTTTCTTAATTCAGCAAGCACAAAGACAAGAATATTCTACTGACTGCCAGATGATTCCTCTGTGGTGTTCTCTGTGAAACAAAGAATGTAATTGTGACAGCTGTTTTAAACTGTAATGCTGGAAATCCAAGAATGGAGGCAAAATTTTGTTCTTATAAGAGTGACAGAACTGTAGGGATAGAAACAAACCCTCTACATGTCAAAAGGTAACTACATGCGTCACTGGGAACATTAATTTATTCCCTATTTCAAGAACTCTCTGGTTCGATTTTTTCTGCATGGGTGTGCCTTGCTTTAGAAGACTCACTGGGATTCCATGCAGATTTTGTAAAGTCAAAGACTTCATTAAGAAGCCCTTCTTATACCCTGATTAGTACCATTTCAACAGAGTTTCCCTATCCTTCCCTTCCCAAACAGAGAAGTAAATAAGACATCCCACAGAATTTTTAGTTTAATGATCTCATTTAAAATACTATGCTGAACCTATTTAGTTCATTCCCATTAGGCCTGTATTTGTCCATTTTTGGGCAGATACAACGAAAATTGAGAACTGGATTTACAGTTATTAATTGCCAATGGTATCAATCATGTTTAGGAACTCTACCTTATGATAGTCTGTATTTCTAAAACTGTGTTTTCATTTTATTATTTAAATATGCATTACTTTAGAATTAAGGTGAAATAAAATTTTCATTTGTTAAATGAAATAGAATTGAATTGTTATTTTAAACTCTGATCGCATATTTTATTTACAGATATGCTGATAAACCCTTTTCACCATCAATAATCTCCCTCTACAACTAGGCATCATACTAATAGCCTTTTAAGCGATCTTTTATTACGGTGCAGCTCAAGTGGAGCATATGATTTCGTAATTCTGAAATATATTACATAGTTTACTTTTTTTTTGAAGATTATCTTTCACACAGGCTGTCATTGTCTTTACAGCTGTGTACAATGGTATTTTGTGTAGGCAAAGCTTGAGACAGACACTACTTAACAGATTCCGTATTAACATCTGAGTAGACACTATTGTTTACATATTACATGCTTGACCACTGTTGTCAATTTGTTATAATGAGAATGCTATTGTTTTGTGAGGGGATTTTACAATTTTTTTGAGGAATAACTCCAAACATTTATCTAGTGTTTTATGATCTAAAGCAAATTCAAGATAACAGACAAAAGACTTTATTTTAAAATTATCTTCAATAGCCTACAGACTACAATTTCAAAATCACCAAATCCATGCTTCAAAGAATGTATCTTTTAAATTAATACTGACCATTAAGTAAATCAGTTGAAAATCATAAAAGAAAATGCAAGCCGGGCAATCAAATTTGAACATTAATTGTGCTACTTGGACTTACGGGTTTTTCTTACTATGTCCTTCTGAAGAATTATGAATGGTCTGTTATCTTTACTTTTTTCAAATATTGGGAACTTTTAAGCTTGTGAACTATTGCACATCAGCAAATGGGAAAGAGACAATTTATGGCAGACAGGAGAATTCAGGAACACTTTATTCATTCACTTATTTACATCTTTATTGCATTCCAGACTTGTGTCTTCAAGGCCTTCTCCTGCCCTCTTTTTCTTCCCTAGTTCTTTTATGAATGTCTTAAAAGCCCAGATAAAGAAAAGTGTTTCAGTCAAGCTCCACTTAAAGATCAGAACATTCTTAAAGCTGACCCAATTTCATCAGTTTTCCAAATTCAATAGGTTGTATTTACAAAATTTAAACAGCCAGTAACTAAACAAGAAACAAATTCAACCAATCATAAACATGTTATTGCAGTCAATGTCCTAAATACTGAAAATGTACAGTATGCAAAGAAATTGTTCCACTCTTAATTTGATTCATATCTCCAGAGATCTGCCTCCACTTAAATACATGGAGGACTGGGGGAAATAGAGGTTTTAAACCAATAGAAAATGACAGGGTTTTTAAACTTCCAGTAAGTTATGGGAGAATATTAATAGGTTTTAAGGCTAATATAGGATTGTAATATTTACATCCTTTCAGCAGATGGAAGTACAGAAAAATCAGTGGGATAGCAAAGCTGAGATGACTGTACAAGACATTTGTTCGGTATTACACAGCAACTGGAAGTAACCCTTTGATTACAGAAGGCACAGAAAACATGATTGAATTAAATTGAGCAATTAAAAATTACATCTCTTCATTTCTTGTAAGTCCTGATCAAGTCAGTATTTCTATGTAATGTAGAGATACTGCAAAGGAATCTGGGAGATATTTGATTCTCTTTTGAGCCTGGAAGAATTTAGTTACTGAGAGTTACACATGGATCAAAATAGTACAGTTAGTGTTTAACAATGGCAAAATGGCTGTTGTCACTTAAATTGACATTGTTGTCATGGTGTAATTGTGGCAAAAATCAAGTTTGTTGACCTCACCACATTTCTGCAGTTTTAAATGGGTTAGAACATACATCTTCCATATTTTTGTTTAGTAGGACAAGTGCAAATTATCCTAGTCCACCTCTGTTAACAAAGTAGCTGACAGGAATGGATATTTTTGAAAATGGGCTTTACTTACAGGGTTTCAGCTTAAAATGTAACTGGTCAAATAGTGTGTGTTGACATAAGATCTAAACAATTACCTATGCTTTATGAGTACATTCTCTGTGAAGTGCTTATCTACAGTTTATGCAAAAATCTACTGCCAGTAAGATTTACCTGAAAGCTCCTCAGGAAATCTAAGAAAACAGTATCAACCATAAAGTTTAAAACCCTATTAATACAAGATGGATTGGGATCCTTAGGGAGATATTTCAAAGAGTTGGATATTTCACCCTAATTAGTGTCACTAGCAGAAAAATGCCAAAAGGGCTTTATGATCTATGTAAAGATGCAAACTTATAGCACACGTCATGCAAATGAGATAAAAAAATTGTCCTTGCTTACCTACTTAGAGATCAGAGGAGAAATGGAGTCTGGGAGGGGTTTTGATTTCGATTGTTTTACTTTTTTTGGTTTATGGGGATTATAAAAACATCAAGAAAAAGACAGATACGAGGAAAGTGCTCTAATAGGGAAGAAGTACATCTCAACTTAAAACAAACAAACAAGTGTCCATACCAGACAAAACAGGAAAGATTAAAAACTTCAAGAGGCTTTACAATGAGTGAGAGTAATTTTGCACTATTGTTTAAAACAATTATCAATAGTGTTTCTCTTGTGCAAAATTGAGCACCGATCTGTGGGATCATAGAATCATAGAATGCTAAGGGTTGGAAGGGACCTTAATGATCATGTAGTTCCAGCCCCCTGCCATGGGCAGTGACACCTTCCACTAGACCAGGCCTTATCCAAACTGGCTTTGAATACTGACAGGGCTGGGGCATGCACAGCCTTCCTGGGCAACCCGTTCCAGTGTCTCACCACACTCACAGTAAAGAATTTATTCCTCATATCTAACTCAAATTTCCCCTCTTTCTATTTGTATCCATTACTCCTTGTGCTATCACTACAGTTCCTGACAAAGAATCCCTCTCTGGGCTCCCTGTAGGCCCTCTTTATATACTGGAAGGTTGCTATGAGGTACCCATGCAACCTTCTCCTGTCAGGGCTGAACAGCCCCAGCTTCCTCAGCCTGTCTTTATAGAGAAGGTCCTCCAGCCCTCTTTTCAAATTTGTGGGCCTCCTCTGGACTTGTTCCAACAGTTCCATGTCCTTCTGATGTTAGGGGCACCAGGACTGTATGTAGTACTCCAGGTGTGATCTCACAACATCATGTGGACATTAATTCCCTCTTCCTTTTTGAGTAATGTTAATGCACGGGTGTAGTTCTCTTGCTTTACATGATTATTGGAGGTGTTTTAGGGTTTCTTTATCTCAAATATCTCAGTTTTTTCACTTCATTTTAGTGAAAATAAGTGCTTGATATAATAACTGGTACATTATATCTTTCAAAGAAGTTCACTCTCCTGAACTGCCCCGCTGCTGAGACTTTGGTGGCATGAGCTGCTTTATACTAGTAATTTTTCCTTGGAAAGAACATATTTGTGTTCCTTAATCCCAGGACATTTAATTAGCTCTTTAATTCCCTTTTAGCTATAAAACATAGTTTATAAGATTTTTTTTTTGTTAAAATCACTCATTTGGCCATGTCTGTACTGCACAAATTCAAAGTTATGTTAAAGATTACCTGCAAATCTGTCATATTTACCTAAGGAAGTCAAGGGCATGGGTACAACTGTGGGCCACAATAAAACTGGATTAGCGTGGTAGGTAGTGGCCAGGCTAATTGACTCCATCTGAAGGCAGCGCTAATTATCTGATCCCCAGCAATATGCTGAACTATATTGCTCTCTTACACTTTCTCCAGTTCCTGAGCAACTTCAGTTGGATCCAACTCAAGGCCTTTGTCCTGCAGTGTACATAGACCCTGAGGCAAAATGTACAGAGCAGCGACCTCCAGAACTTCTTCATAACCAGCCTTTTCCACTGTCAAGGAACCAGCTATTTCAACATATAGCTAATAATCAGATAAATATAGATTTAGAAACTGCCATTAGGCAGTTTCTTTCCTAAACATCAGCTGCTCTGCACTGCCAATTTTCAAAATATCCTCTTAGATTTGTAAAAATAAATAAAATATATATTTCACTTTATGATCAAGGACAATGTAATTTTCACCAGTGGAGCTATTTTATCTCTATGCTTTCCTTAGTCATATAAAACAAATATGTTGATGGCTTTTTATGTGATCAAATAGACATCAAGCTGTTCATGTATTCTTGGGCAGTATTTTGCTGTAGCTTTGTTTTATTTACAGTAAGTTACTCCTGATGTTGTGACATGCTGCTCTCTAATGTCTGTTACCCAAAAATTAAAAATAAAACCAAAAAACTGATTACAAAAAACAGTCTGTGACATAGACTTATTTGAGATCAGAGCCATTTTACTAAGCCTGGGAGAGTTCCCCTAGTCTGTGTACTTCAACCAGATTAATATTAATATAGATATTTTAAATCACCTTTTATACAAGCAATATGCAATTTGACATAAGTAATGTCACTGCACTCCAAAAATGGAGATATGATAATTTTCTGAAATGCTTCCCATATTGTATTAATAAGCTGATAGATTGAGCCTGTTATGTGGCATTACAAATGTTTTCAATACTTTCTAAATCCAGATCAAAAGTCCAATGAAAATATGTCCAGCCTTGAACACCAAGTAAGTAGATCTAATATAAGTAGGTCTAATATAAAAACAGATTCATTAATTCCACTGAGTGTTCACTTTTGGCTGAATCTGTAGCTGCAATTAAATTATTGGAATGAAAATCTAGGTCTTCAGTGCATTGCACTACTGCTTCTCCCAGAGAAGGTTATTTTCTTTGCAAAAAAAAATTAAACTTTTTAAAGTAAAATTTAATGTTCGGTTTACAAAAAATACCCCAGTCAAAACTGGAAGCTCAGAAAATCATGTAATGTCAGAAAGGACAGAAAAAAAATAGTGTATTTTAATAGGTTTACAATTTTAACTGAATAATGTCACTATAACTTTTAATGAAATATCTTTTAGAGATAGTATAAAAGATAAGTGGATAAAATAGAATTAAATGAAACTTGCAGGCTTCATATATTGTCTGTACTACGAGAGAGTTTTGTTAAAATGCTTTCAGCATGTTCCATTTTTTAAAAATTATTTTCAAAAAATTACTTCAATAATTAGTTCATGAAAGTTGTATTGAAAATAATTAATAAAAAGGACACATTTACTTAAAGTTTAAATTAAACTAGTTGTGCAATTCCTTCAATTAGAGAGCATCTTTTATACTGATATTTTTGAGAGAGGCAATTTGTGAGAAAAAAGCCCCTTAGGACAGATAGGCATTCCACTTATCAATCACCCTAGAGCCTGACTGGGGAAATTTCAATATTAGAATTCTGACGTGGAAAATTTTATTCAGAAAAGGCAACTGAGTATTTTACTTTAATAGCGTTTCAGGAAGCATAATGTCATTTCTCTTAGTTAGTAAAGGATCTTGAACTGTAAGCAATATCTAGTATTTATATGTGATCCTAGACTTTTGTCAAGATGTTTTTAATGTTGACAATATAATTATTTTGGCCAAAAAGGTCAAGTACTATCTAAAAACAAATGTTTGCTCTGCTTTTGTGATCTTTACAAGTGCAATTACAGTTACATTTTGAAAAATAGACTCCAAACACTGTTAAAATCAGTAGAGACAAAAAGGCATATAAAATCTTACGTATTATGGATGTATTTTGAGAAATAATAGCTGTGTTTACACATAGATACACTTCTCATTTTCTGACAATATTCTTGACATGACACTCTGATTGATTCTGAGAGGGGTTGCTTGAAAATATCCTAGTGAAACACTTTCAGGCAAATGCATTATTTTTGGGGCCTTTGTTTAAAACATGTAGTAGATTGGGTTTGTTTGGAGGGTCATTTGGTTTGACAGCATGCACGGGGATGTTGCAGTGGGGATCCTGCAACACGCATATATCAAACCAGGAGTCCCGTGGAAAGGAAATATATATGGACAGACAGATTCTTGATAGCTGTTTCAGAGATGTTTATTTCTCCAGCCGCATGGCCGGAGCTCTGCCGAGGAACTGCTCCAGTCACGGGACCAAGGGTCCTTCTGCCCGCGCAGGGAACACAAACCAACCAATGGGAACGAGGCTGAGCAGGGACAGGGAAGCCCCGTGTCTGTGCCCTCAGGGCCCCTCTCCCAGGGCTCCATGGCAGGGGAGGGACCCCAACACGGGGAAGAAGCTTTCATGGCATTTGAAGAAGCACAAGCACTTGGGTTTTCAGCAGGTTTACTCAAAGACCATAAACCAACTGTGTATCTGCCTCTCTCTCCACTGAAAAAAAAATTCTCTTCACTGAAAAAGATATTCTTGCAGTTTCATTGCCACTAAAGCAGCCAGGAGGATGTATTTCAATGAAGAACTTATGCTTCAAGATTGCCAGAGGCTCCAAATTTTGGTCCAGCCTAACTTCAGGAGGGGGGGGGGGGGGGGGGAAGCCAAATCTGAAAACATGGAAATATAAAACTTTCAAAAAAACTTTCATTTGGTCCAAATTCTTCAAAAAGCAATATTTTTTTTTTCCAATTTTTTTTGCATTTTATGGATTAAGACCATGGAACCTGTTCCAAAGTCTGTGATCATCAGCAATGGTGGGACTTTAACTGACATCATTACATTTTGTAGTAGTTTCCCAAGCTGCTCCAAATTTTGTAGTAGTCTCCCAAACTGCAATGTGGAAATATTCCCTTGAAATAGGACTATCTGTATGTCCATAAGAAAAGCTACTCAGTTTTCAACAAAAAAATAACTTGTCATTGGTTCAGTACATGGTTTCAGTACTGGAAAAAAAGTAGGATCCTTGATAGATACGTGCAGTAGAATTAGATGCAAAAAGTAGGATTTTTTCCTCATGTGCTCTAGTTTCCTACTGTAAGGACTATATATACATTTATTCTTTTTCAGTCTGAACTTCTTTGGTCTTGGATACAGGTAAGCACCCCAATGATGGGAATTGATGTAGATACTATGGCTGATACCACTCTGGAGGTTCGTGGATCATCAGCCTACTCTAAAAGTGCTTTTAATTCCTCCATAGAGGAAGGTGGTAAGGAAAATTTGCCACAATATCTCACATACAGAGGAAGTGCAAAATATCATTTTACATACAGCAGATGGCTAAAGAAAACAGCCCTTTAGATATACATGACAGTAGAAATCTTTCTGCCTCCTTTTTTCTAAAAAAAATTAAGGAAAAAATAACATCTGATTCTTTCTTAAAATGCTATCTGGCTTAGTACATTGCAAGTACAGTGAAGCAAAATACCCAAAAGTTAAATTCTTAGCTTGTTTTCTTTATAACCATGTGGGTTGCTTTTCCATTAAATCAACAATTCTGCTTAAGTGGTTTTCGACAATTTCACTTCTGTATGTATTCATGCTGTGACCAGAGTTCAGGGACTCAAGGTATCCCTGAAACTAGCACTCAAGCAGAAACCCTCTCTCACACTAATTTACTCTGTACATGTCACTTCCCACTGTCCTCTTTCTTTTTTTGGCTTGAGAAACCCTTAACTTATTATCTTTGGCAATTGCTCAGGAACCATAAGTAAAGCATCTATTCCAGGCCTGTCCCTTGGTATTTGAAATTTACATGTTATTCCCAATATTTCCATTACTGCTCAGAACACTTCCCAAAATAGGAGTAATGTATAAATCATCAAAAACCAAAGATACACCCAAAGCACCATCAAACATTTTTCTTTTTCCTGAGTTTTAGGGTTGAAATGTCTTAAGATAACAGCTATAATTGGGTCCTCAGAATGAAGCATCTCTCCAAATGCAACTAGGACTAGGAGTCTCACATTAGGCTGAACTTACTAGGGTAGAGCAGTCCTGATCTTGTATACATAAAGGGCTGTTTGGATGCAAATCCTGTGGAATATACTACACTACTTGTTAGTTTTATTTAAATTAAAATTTGGAAATAGGATAAAAACCAAGACATTGATGGTGGAGAGTAGATGTTCAGACCAGATGACCTTTAGAGGTCACCTTTAATCTCAAGTGTTCAGTAATTTAATATTGAAATGTATAGGATTTACCAGTGGATGTTTCTAAGTGCTGTTTCTAACCCCAATAATTTTGTGCAATAGAAGTGAGTCACAAAGTAGAGATACATATAAAATAAAGATATGTACAACAGCACCTTTCCTGTTATGTCAAGATCAAATGGAGAGGCCCTCCAGCTGTAGCTATGGCTCGTAAGATTTGTCAAAATCTATAATAAAAAAAAATATTTAAAAAAAAATTACTTTAAAAAAATGGTCTTCAGTTAGTTGTAAGTGTTTATGAATTTCTAAATACCTCCCTCTGGTAACACTATTATACATTTGAACTTTATTCCCATCAAAAAGATGTGAGCAAATCATCCACATTTTGAAAGAGCCCATTATACTTTATTACAGTACAAAAATCTGGATATGACTGAAATATGTGAAGCAGGTCTAATGATCAAGATAAAAGATAATAGGTTTCCAACAACCAATTTTAAATTGTTCATGTATATTTTTATCTGTAGAAATTGTGTCTTCATCACTAACTTTTGATATTTTAACAATTTTACTTTCCATTAATTCAATGTCTTTAAATCTAACCACAACCTGTTGTTAATTAAAATCTCACTGAAAGACCTCATGCAGGCAGGTTTTCATCAGGCCTAAGACAATCTCATGAGTTACATTGGCTCACTCAAGTGCAGTAATTGTCCCAGTTTTCTGATTTGATTGAATCTGTTGAGTTAATTGTGTATTTCTACTTTTGACTGACACAACAGCATTGCTTTTCTTTGAAACTTAGGGACATAATGCTGTGCATAAACTGGAATGGCTGATGTCTGCACATCGTGCTTCAGCTGGTGTGATAAGTTCTGGTTCTGCTACTGTGTACAGTCATTCCTCTGCCTGTTACACTGGTCACAATGATATTTTTGGGAATCACAGCAGACAAGGACAAAAATGTGTGGGAGTTTTTCAAAGATCTTGTGACACCCTTGATTCTATTGCATATGTATAATTATTGGCAAAATGTTGCATCAGCCAAACGTGAGAACAAAGCGTCGGCAATAAACAAGAACAGTTTAGGATGATCAGACTATTTATACAGTGTTCTCCTAGTCCATTGTGTGCAGGTCTGCTTCAAGAGGGAAATGAGGCAGAAAACACGGGTGCACAGGCTGTGCCTCCGCTATCAGAATGTGGCCCCACAGGGCCTGAGCACTGCCAGCAGAGCTGGGGGCTGGCAATAGTGTTTAATGACAGCCACAGGAAGGGTGAAGGGGTAAATCAAGTCCATTATTCCTTCAGGGTCCGAACTGGGAGCCCAATGAGCAGGAGCTGGAGAGAGGATTGTGGCTGATGCAACACAGATAAACCTCCAGGCTGGAGGCAGCAATGCCTCTGCCCAGAGAGGGGCTGAAATGGGGCTTCTGGGACCCTGAGCAGGGTTCAGAGTGCTCAGAGAAATTAGAGCCTCTCTCTTCACTCAAGGCCCTGACAAATATCTGCCCCTGTTTCTTGTGTCTAGAAAGGTTTTATATTCTGCAAATCTGTATTCTTTTCTATTTACTTAAGCAGAAAGTACAGAAGACTATTCTTGGCTTTCTTAGAGCTTACATTTAAACACACAGGAAAAGGTTTTACACCCAGGCTATAGCTGTAAGCATTACTACAGGGTCCCCAGGTAATTGTTTGGGCAAGCTTCTTTCTTAATTATCTTGGTAGGTTGCTGACAGGCTCTCTTTCTCCTCTGTATGTGCTGTTTCAGCAATAGCTGTTCAACATGCTGATAAAACTTCCTGTGTCCTGTTTACTTTGACTCAGTCTAAGATGAAAAAAGTAGTGTTTTACATAAAGAAAAAAAGTATAAAACCCCTTAAGCTTCAAGTAGACTATAGTTTATCAATTTATTCTCACCAGTGAGACCTGAAGACCTCATTTTTTAATGGAAAACTCATTTGCACATGCTCCTTTGTTGTTAAAATAAGAACAATTTAATAATCATATTAAATGTCAAGAAGTGTATCTGTTATTAAGTTATAGTAGTATTCTAAATTTGCTTTGAATACTTCTAATCCTTAACTAATTAGGTTACAGCAAATTATATATGTAAGCTACCCTTGATTCAGACACATTAACAATGGAAGCACTTTTACTTCAAAAAAGAGGGAATAACTTTTCACATTCCTTGCTAAAAAGGCTCTGCTAGCCAAAGAGATTTCCCAAAAACTGTGAATTTCTCTCATCTTGAACCGATATATTTCAATTATAACGTGGGTTCCGATAATCATATGGTAATAGGTTTGGGGAGGCTTGGAATTTTGTTTTGTTTTCGTTTTTTCTTGCTTGGTTGGTTTTCCTTGGTTGGGTTGGGGTTTTATTGTGTCCCACTTTTACAAATACATAAAATGCAATGAATTTTTCATAGGACTCACAATGAATCTTTCATAGGACCATATCCCCATTAGATAGACACTGCAATACCCGGCAGGAGTTCTTGAATGGTCATTAAAACTGCATCTCTTCAGAATGATCTGTAGGACATAAGATCTCAATCTGCTAAAGAGCATCAATACAAAGATTCAGTGTACACACCTGCATTAAGGGTAGTAGCCCAGGGACCTTTTAAAACACATGAAATTAAATTGATATTTTCAGACACAACTATATTTGACTTATTCTATGTGTCTGGCCTGAACACATAGATGACAGTTCATCTGCTTAAAAGTAGTTCTCTAGAGCCAATTTAGGCACCTGAAGTGTCTCTGAGTTTTCTGCACAGGGTGTATTACATAAAAACATGTCTTTTTGCAGCAACAGCTGAAGATCAAATTGGGTGCCATATTGTGTCTATAGAAAAATTTGCTTAGGTACCTGATATTTTCTTCCTAGATTCCAAGCATGGGACCTCAAAAAGAGATTTCTCTTCCCATCTTTCCCACTGATTTATATTTAAATAAGTAGTAGCTTCATTTTCAATAGTCAGATGAATCCAACAAAGAGGAAGAAATAGGCATCTTGGCATTTAAAGTGTAACACACTAAAATCCAACATATTTTTGCTTTGAAAAGTGTAAATTTATGTTGGCCGTGATGAAATCCACCATCCATTATGTAATTAATTTTCTTAAAGGAGGATACAAATGAGTTGTTAATTCTGCCATTTCAAGTTAATCACTTTCTAGAATTAATGCATTTTAGTTCTTTCAAGAAGTAATTTTTTTGGCCTTATATATTAGATGTTTTGCATCAGTGGCAGCAATCAATCTCACATTCTGATTCTCTTGTAGTTTTTTTATCCTTAACCAGCCTGGCTTCCACACCACTGAAAAGTAGCTGTTCTTTTCCAACTTTCTGAATCTATTGCCTTCTGGGGAGCTAGTATCCGCTTGGCAAAATCACAGTCAGTTATGGTAAGCTTCCACTAGGCCTCAGTGGAATAGTAAATTTGGTAAAACTTCTCTCCCAGAAAAGCAATTTGAAGACTTAGGTGTTCTTCCCTCTAAATATCATTTACACAGTTGAGAATAGTAACTATTAGACCAAATCTGGAGGGACAGGAAAAGAAGACTTTTAATCCCATTAAACAATTATTTTAATGAAAAGTTGTTATGGAAATGGTTTTAAATCTCTTCATGGTTCCTTCACATTTAGAATGAAAACATGCTTACTTTAATTTTATTTCTTGTGTTTCAAGTCTCTACTGCTAATTATGAAGTTCCCATATGACTCAAATTGTAATTTAAACAGTATCAAAGCACTAATATTAACTTCTATGTCTTCATTCAAAGTAAATCAACCAAAGTTCGAATAAAGTAATTTTAAAGTGTGATAATTATTTTGACTGTAGCCCCAGTGAATGTCACTTTGTCATTACTGGCAATAGTCACAGGCTTTCTGTGGTCGTTTGGGCTCCTGAGTGCAGAGGCTCAGGATTTGACTGGGCTTGACCTGCTTTTGCCTTACGTTAACTGCTGTCCTTCCACCAAGAGCCTATCACCCAGCCTATTTTAGCTAAAAACCTGTGAATACCTTGTGGCAAAGGTGTGACAAACTCAGACAAGATGACTGCAAAGCAAACAACATCCTTTTGCTTCCTCTGAGACTGGGGGAAGATATTCCAGGCTTTGAGGGTCACAGAGGTGTAGGAAGCAGCCTGTGGAAGGAAATGTGTAGAGGGAAACCCAGGCAGAACCCAACAGTCTTGGGGAAGAAAGCTTCTACGTCACATTCCTCCCAGAGAGGAGTGCAAAGTCCTCAACAGGAGCTCCCAGCAAAGACCTGTGTTCACTTTTCCCAAAATTTGTCTCAAGTAATTAGATTTGGATTGAAAGATATTGATGCTGGAGTAGGACTGGCTTACTAATGCTCATGAATTACCCAAACCACATAAAATATGGTTATACTGGTAGACTTGGTCTTAGCTTTTTATCTCTCATTGCTGAACATGGTTCTGTCACTGCAGTCAGTGTTTAGTTATCTGTCAGATTTCAGGTTACATAGCAGGGGTTTGACAATATCTCAATTTTTTTTCCTACAACACATTTATTTGCTGGAGTCATATAAGCGGTAATGATAATATCCTTGATAAATTTACTTTTATGATGTTGGCTGTGGACATTAATAATTTTCAACACTACTTTGTGAACTAAAAAGTAAAATTAGGTTCTAACCGAATTTAGTATGGTTAATCATGAATCCTCAAATGTCAGTTTCCTTTTTATTCTCAGCCTTGTCTTCAGTCTTTGTTATGGAGAAATCCTCTTCCTTCTATGTCACAAAGATAGTTTTCAAAATCCCTTGACATTCTTGTTCCATTTATAGTTATATTACGTTATGTTATGGACAAATTACTAAATAATCAAAGACAGATAGTGAAACTCTCAAATGAATGTAAGATTTTGGGATTTTAATTAATTTTGACAGGTACCAGAGGATTATTATTTTCTTTCCTGACTTTGTCTTCAAATATCTGAGTTATGAAGCAATATTCTTTTAATATGTGATCTATATATCTGTTTATACATTTAAAGATCTAGGTATTGTTCTCTCTAAACATCAGCCATCGAATGCAATACTTTCTGGAAGGATAAAAATACACCATGCAGAAATCCAGAAATATAATAAGAAAAAAATATGTCAAAGATTATCAGGATAACAAAGGATGTATAAGAGGCATGTGTGCTCTCTCTCTCAGGGTTTCACTCCTCTCATAAATTTTCTGCCTAATTTGTATGAAATTTATAATAAAATCTTGCCTGCTTTTATTAAGGCATCAGTAATTTGTTTGTAGAAGAAAAATAGCTGTTTTCTATGGAACTGTATAAATAACACACTGTAACTTCCGATATCCACATCAAAAGCTGCCGAGATATCCAATTTCGAGCAGCACCCCACATTGTTTATTAAACTGATAGTTTCATGACAAACATAAAACCAGAAAATATGTAAAATAAAGGGTGGTCTTAGCTATTTGCAAACTACAAGAGCAAGAACGAAGTTCTATGAATAGCGCCCTTCTTATAAATACAAAATCTCTCTGTTTGTGGGGTTTTTTTCCAGCCATGTAGGTAGAATCAAGGATCCTTCAGGGTCACCTGGCCCTTGATTAGTGAGAGATGCCTCTGCCCAAATTAAGGTGCAAACAAGACCATATGCTGAAGTAAATTACATGTATTTTACTTAACAATAAATGTGAGGTAGAGAGAAAGAAATAGAAAAGGGGTGGAAGGGGAAGGAGGCAGAGAGAGAGAGACTGAGATATCAAGCAGAAGATAGTCACCACCCATAGATCCAGCGGAATTCTTTTGGTTCTTCTTCACCTTGGGCTTCTCAGTGGTGGGGGTCCCAAGGTTGTTCAAAATTTTCACTCTTTATGCATTTTAGCAAAAAAAGGAATTAATGGTCATTGGCTACAATATTCTCTTATTCTGTTGGTTAAATGATTCCACTGCTTCTAATGCTAATTAGTCCCCTGCCCAGTTTTTCTCTTGAGTCAGTGGGTTTCTTGGATCAGTGGGCTGTGAGTTGGTCACTATCTCTCTCCCCTTGCTGAAATTACCTTTTACCCAGTCCAGGCTGTTTGTCAGCACAGCTGCTGAGCTGGCTTTCCTTGTGACCCATAAATTCTGCATTCTTTGTGTCCATTATCAGTGATAGATTCTTCTCCCCCAGCTTGTTAACCTCCCTCTAGGTCTGAGATAACACTTGGATAATAGCACCATCTTTTTCTTATCTCAAGTTCCCAGTTGGGTCCTTTCAGAGATTTATTTTGATCCCATTTAAAAAGGTTTTATTTAGGGTGAGGGAGTTATTTGGGAAATAATTTTATTGGAAGAGGAAGTGCAACTGTGTGGTACTTTCACCTGACAGCTTTGTCATTTTCCAACTTGCAGCTACATGGAAGGTAAGGTACAGAAGATGTGCCACCTTACTTTGTTTTTCAAATTTCTTTATGAAAATACCCATCCCTGGGGGACAGCTTTCAATTGTGAATGTCTTTCTTTCCTCTTGCGGGTATCATCCCAACACAGGCATATTTCTGATGCCTGCTGTCTTACATAAATGAGAAATAAAATTATTAGTAAGAATAAACAATATGGTACTGTCAAAATGTTTTTCAAATGTCTTTTTGAAGCAAGATTTAAATAGAGAGGTTTGTCTGATGAATAATGTGTAATTACTGTTTGGTTTGCCTTTTATTGTGAGTGAAAATTTCTCCTTTTCTACTTTCTAAACTATATAATGTACAGTGTTGCTTATTTATGTAATTCAGGCTCCATTTAATAATTGTTTTCATGTCTTTGTGTTTGCTACAACTAAGTATCAGTCAAAAAGCCATAAAATTACAATTATTTATAATTTATTCTCTAGGTGTTTAGATTCACATTAGTACCAGTAAACTACCTCATTATGGCCTAAAAGAAGTTTATCTCTAAATACATAATGCTAAGTTACAGCTTCCTGGTTGCTCTGTATCTTTCAGACATCACTCCAAAAAGACCTTCTAACTAAAATACTTAATAGTTTGCATCTGGATCATAAACCCCCACCTAGCATCTCTTCTCCTGAGACCCTGTATATACCATTTTCCTTCCTTTACTGCTATTGAAAATGTCCTCTGACAAGTAAGTCTTTAAGGTCAAAAAAAACCCAAATATTTTTCCATGCAACTTGTCCCTGTCAGTCTCCCAAATGATTTATGCAGTCAAAATAGTAAAAGTTACTTTTGTAACAGTAACTTCACCCTTCTCTGGCTTCCTGCGCTTCACACACTGAACTAGGACAAGAAGACACTACACATTGCATCCTTTGTTTGGATTCCCATCTTCTGCAAAAAAACTCTTGTCTTAATTTTCCCTCTTCGAACCAATATTTTTGAGAGAAAAAAAAATCACTTTACTTTTGATGACAAAAGGTGTTTCATTTTAATATTTTTCCACATTATGTCTACAGAAAGTCTAATCTTTAAAAGCTGTTTTTAATTTCCCAAAACAGTTCTGTGGTGCATGTTTGTAGTAATTTTGAAATTTTGAGCAATCTTAGACTTTTTCACATTGAATCTTCACTGCTTTATATTAACCTGCTGAATTTAGCTATGGTGAAAAGAGCTCAATGGACTTCATTGTACAACAGGGCTTTTTTGTTTTAGTGTTACTAACACACCATTTGCTAACAAGCATTTGCAATCTAAAAAATATTTGTTTTGCTCCTCAGATGTGGAAACTTCAGATTTCTGTGGTGTCTCCATGGGTTAGGGTTTTGGTTTTGTGCATTATAAGTAAATTCCTCACTGCCTGTTATGATTTATTACATTGAGAGGTGTTGAAAGTTGAATCGTGAAATCTGAAGTCTGGATTCAGACCAAAAACACCACAGGCATATATTTTGCACTAGGGATGCTATGAAAATAGGCCATTCTGTTGTGAAACATATATTAAGAAGTCCCCCCAAAATGTTAACTGTCATAATTTCAGACTCCAAAGGTTAAGAACTTCTATGCTAACTATCAAGAGATGTTTAACTTGGAGCTTGCTTATTTTACATAGTGCTTTAGTTCTCTGACCCTCTGTTGTTTTATTAGGACATATTTCCATTGTGTAAAATTCTAACACTTGAACTATAATGACAACCAGAGTAAAATAGTAAATAATGACTAAAACAGTTATACTGGGTTTTAAAGTGTTTTAAAGTATTTTAACTGTTTGAAGACTAAGAAGTAAATTACTTCTTGCATTTAATTAAATTTAGGTTAAAAACCACACAAAAATATTTGGAAATACCACACTGACAATTATCTACTGCCTTCATGTAGGTCAATACCGGAACCACAAAGTGTTATTTTTGATATACCCAGAATAACATACCATTCATTCCTTAGTATTAATACACCACACTACATAATTTAAATGGATGATACATTCACATTTCATCTTGCATGCTTAGACATTTTGAAAAACAACATATGTTAAAATTTGAAAAAATAATTACTTTTCTCACACAAGAGAACTTAAAACTGTTGAAAACTGTACAGTGTTTATTGAATTGGGAATTGAGTAGTCAATGCAATATGCATCACAGAATCAGAATTATCTGATAGATTTTATATCTTAGAAAGCATTCCAAATACTACTGTACATCAATCACTTGTTTACATTGAGTAGGTAAAAAACCAGAAAGTTGTGTTAATTATCCAAATTATCCTGTTCTTGCTTACTGAAATTCACACGTAAGATCTACAGCATTGTTGTAATTTTAAGTAGTTGGAACTTGATTAGCTTTGTTGTCCTTAAATCTAGGACACAAACAGAAACACAAGCATTGTTATTCATATGAACTAGAATAACATCATAAAACTTCAAGGTCTGAAGATGTTAACAGTACTTGTGATAGAATTTAAGAATCTAACCACTTTTAAGAATGAAGAAAAGAAAACCTTTCAGTAATTTTAAAGTAAAATAATTTCTTTAAAATAATACTTATAAATAAATTTCTCCTTATTTTTCTGATATAATTTTATAGAATTCTTTAAAAATGTTTTAGAATTTTATTTCTTATGTTCATTATTAAGTTTATTGGATCTAAAACAGAAGTGGGGTTTTTTACCCTTTTGAAATTTGCCACTAATGAAAAAATAAATATTTTAAAGTGCAGTATATTTTAAGTGATTACTCTGCATGATAAAATTAAAGATTGTAGAAAAAAAACTCCACAAAATATGCAGTAAACTCCAGAAACAGAGGTATCATGGGTGTATGGTGAAGAAAGGAACTGGAGGAGTAATGTTTTGGCGAAGTTCCCATTTAAAAAAACAGCCAAACAAACAAAAAAAATAACCCAACACAGAACTGCAAAACTCCTCACCATTATTGTCAGTAGTAAAAGATACTTTTCACTTAGAGAATAAGTATACATGTAGATGTGTGTATGGGCTGGGGTGTATGTGTGTGTCTGCATTCAATATTTCACATATATATGTTTTACAGAGATGATACTTTTTAGAGTAGAAAGGATATTTGGGTAAAAAAAGTATTTTGAATTTTTAGAAAAGAAACATTAACTGGGGAAACAAAAATACAAGAATCTTTGCAGATACAGTGGAATATCCACATATATTCTTTACTGAGAATTAGATTCTGAGTGATTGACATCTGCATGTTCTTTTGCTTTTCCAAGACAAATATATTGTTTTATTGAAGCAGCTTTAGGAACCCAGCCTCTCTTCTGCATAGCTGGTCTCATGGAAGGTTCTGATATTAAGTAGTTGATTATGGGTAGAGACCTAGAGGCTGCATTTGTACTAATAAGTTAAATAGCGACTAGAAATGTCATCTAGCACTGGAATATGACCATCTGTAGTTTTAAATGAATAGCATGGTCCTTAGCAGACTTCTGGCCTGTGTCAGCCATCATTCTCCCAGCAGCTGCCAAACACAGCTACATTGCAAAGGTCACTCCCAGCAGGCAGCGTGAGTGCACTCACATTGTTTAAGGGCCTGGGTTGTTTATTAGCACCACAATGGGCTACTCCTGGCCAAGTGGCCTGAGAACCAGCGAGCATTCCTGGGCACACCTGGTGCCTGCTATTGTAGGCACGGACTCATTGTCCGAGGTGAAATCCTTTCTGATCTTTTTGCCAGTACTCAGTAGTGCACAAAATGTGTCTTTATCAGTTAAATAACCATCATTGGTTTACTATGTGCAATACAGTAGGGCAAATAGAAGGATTTTGGTTTTGACCGCTGCACTCTTGTTTTCACAGACTCTCATCTTGTCAAATATATTAATTCTGGTAAAGCCTTCTCTCTGTTTGGAGTCATTGTTTTTTTCACCTCTGTACACAGCATCCACTTAAAAAGCAAATTGAAACATTGTTAAAACTGTAAAGTCATTGAGGAAAAATCCCAGAAATTATCTATATTTGGGGAAATCGAGACAGGAGCTTGGTTCTGCTCTCTATACTGTCTGTCACAGGTTTACAGGACTCAATACATGATCTTATTATGAAATTATGTTTTTTTCTGAAAATGATCCAAAGAGATCTATCAAGCTAGCTGCCTATTTTTTTCTCTTTACAGACTTTAGAAGTCAACAAAGAAGGTCCACTCTGCTTAAAAGCTGTTAAGACTTTTTTATATTTTTTGTGTTGGTTTTGAAAAAGAAAAAAATGACATTAATTCACCTTTTCTGCTCCATCCCCTAAAATACCATTTGAATTAATCTATAATGTTTTTAAAAGATATGAGTTTGTTGTGATTTTATGTGCTTGATAGGCAAGAAATCAGATAGAAAATCTGCATATATAACATTAGATATTTCATATTTAGTTTATCAAACAGAATTCTCAGATGTTCTGTAAATGAAAGAATTCTTTAAAGGGAGCATAAAGTAGGAGTTCTTCCTTTACATATTTTGTCTCCCCTGTTCTGCTTTTCCCTTGTTTTCTTCCTTAGCAATATAGTTGTTATGCTCAGTATGCTTTCCAACTAGAAAAAGAGCTTGCATCATTTTCAGCTGTCATTTTAACGTCTCTCTCTCACAGATAGAGACGAATTCTACATATAGCTCTGAACTGAATTGGTCAGAGAGGAGCATAACCCAGGGATATCACCTGCAGCCCAACACCACATGCGTTAGAGTATTCTCCAGGGTCAGTCAGCTCCGAGGTTGGAAGAAGTGCTTCCCCCTCCTCCACTGCTCTCCCCTGGTTTTGGAATTGGTTGGAGAAACGGTGTTTGGCTTTATTTGGTTTTGAGGTTGGAAATCTCCTTTTCTTACAGCTTTAGTAAAATATGCAATCCCATCTGTGGTTTCCCCTGAGTGTATTACCTGTTTTAGTATAGGTTGAGCTGCTGAGAAGATTATATGCTCTATGTCTGGTCATTGCAGAAACACTTCCTCTTGAAGGAAGAAAGTAATCAGCAAAATGTATCTGCAAATACCTGCAGCTCCAAACTCTTGTTAAGTCAAAAGGAACAAAGGAGGAAGCATGAACAACATCTATCAAGTAATGCAGCAGCTCAGCATGCCTCTTGAATTAGGGCTTATGTGCAGGTGCACTTGAGAAATATCCTTTTCAAGCACAAGCTGTTAAAGGATGGGAGTTCAAAGGCCACCTGTCCTTCGGTGGGAGTAAATCTTTTCAGACAACAGCTGAATCAACTGCCCTTAGAATTCATGTACCACAGGCTCATAAATCACATTCCTAGGGAATCACCATGTTGTCACCACTGATGTCAGGCTCAGTTCTCTTAAAAAAATAACTGTGACCATTTGCTTGTATTCCATTAGCTGGATACAGCAATATTTAATGCTCTTCAAATTAAAAAATTATATATCTATATATAAAATTACTACATTATCAGGAATATATGACATTCTTCAAAGTGAAAACACACTTTATCCACTTTTCAGTATGTACCATACGCTTTGTGACTGCAGAGCTATCCACTGCAAAGCTTTGTCCTGAGAAGAATTTGTGTTTTTCTCCATGTAATAACTGAAATCACTGACATTCAAAGCCAATAGAAGTGTTAGTTGCATCCTGACACTTTCCATTATGATTGTTTAAACAGAATTAGTCACAAAAATTAATGAATTTCAGAGTGGCTAAGTTAAGTCAATTAACTATCTACAACATATTCTTATTCAGTTTTAAAGTTACTTAAAAAGAATTTAACTTAATTCACTTCTAATAAGGATCTACAAGTAAATATTAGAATTTACTTTGATAAATCTTTGTTTGCAATCGGACCCATAGAGGGGCTTCTACTTGTGGCTGAGACCTTCACAATTAGCAGGACAGACTTGAGTGCAAGAAATTAAATTACATTAAATATTATTTTATTCAAAATGGGAAGGAGCTATAAAGAGATTTAAACCAGTTTCTGCAATATTGTTTCAATTGCATAATTATTTAGGTGGAACTAAAGGCTTTTCTTCCAAGTCCCTTCAGAAAGTCTTTAATAGTTCTTAATATTTTAGGAATGGGTTTGCATATTTGCTTTTTTTTTTGTCTCAGAATTTTTCTCTTTTCCAACTCTTTACCTTTTGAAAATGAAGAAAAGCCCACGGAATTGAGGAAAAGAATCTGCATTAAAGCACATTTTATGAGAAAATAAGGAGCTAAATTAAAATAACAATATTAGAATATCATTTACACATATCAAAGTTGATTATAACGTTGTATATTTACAACACCATCCAAGATATTTTATAAAACAGAAACATCAATACTCAGACCTGGTTGTGAAATATCTGAACAAGTTAATATTTCTTAGGACAGTCATTACAGCCTGAGTGTTTATATTTTTTTCAGTCCGTCATCTGAGTTAAACAAAATTTTACACGTTAGGGACAAATGTCAAGTTTTTTTCAAATGGCTTTAGGTGCTCATTTTTATGAGATATATACTGAGAGGCCTTTCAAGTTGGCATCTTTTAAAAATCAGGGCCATTAAATTGTTTCAAGCTGGACAAAAATTCCTAGGAATTTTTTTCTCAGTCTTGACCTGAAATCTTTGCCTTTATAAACATAACAAAATTCTCAAATGTGGAATAGATTATCTCCATTGGCTATCTAGATGTGAATTACATGCTCTTTACTATAATCTTAGGATGATGGAGCTCCAAGTATAATATATTCAAGTACTGTACATTATTGCTGATGAGGTTTCAAGAGAATTATTCTGAGCAGGGAATGTCATGCTTCACATGCATCTGCTCTAGATTTGGAGTAAAAGCCAGAATGTCTCTTGGTTAGAATGTTAATGCATACATTTTTTTCTACTCAGTAAATGGGAGGACCCCTAATTACAGTGTATCTCCTGTTCTAACAAGTGCAGAATCTCCACAGCCAAAAGCAGAAAATTGTTCCAGCACAGTACATACTTGGAATACACACCATTCCAGGACAGCGCAAACAAGCCTGCATCAGATTCAACACATGGAAGAACTGCAACCACTAATTGGATATCACCATAGAGGCTATACCCCATCTGGATTTAGATGCAGAGCCTTGAATCCAAAAGAAGCTGTCAGTCATGGAAATGCTTATACCAAGTCCCTGTGCATAGAGTTACACAGGAGGTGACAGAAAGTGTTAACATTTTCCCCTCACAGGAAATTAGGCCCGCAGCTGAAAATTTTGAACCTGTTTTCAAAGTAAAACCATTTTACTTTGCTGACTGTGTTCAGCAATGAGCCTATCCATCAGTATGTTCTGACAGAAATATACCGAAGTACTCTGCAGTGGGCTAAGGATGTTCCATCCACCTGAGCTTAATCTCTTTGAACAGTTACCTGAAACAATACTTTGTGTTATCACAGCCACCACAGACATTTAAAAAAACCCCCACCCAAACTATCAGTTCTGACCTCCCTTTTCCTGCCTCTCCCTCGTGGCAAATTGCATTTAATATGAGACATAAGTGCCGTGAAACTTGCAACTGATTAGGCTGTGGCTCAGTGGCTTGCTTGCGAATTAAGGTCAAAAGTTTGCAGTGTTAACAATTTCTAACTGCTTCAGAATATGATTTTTGTCACTGAGCAGCAGGGAGGATAATGTATAAAATTGAATTATTTGTATAAGAATGCCATAATTCTGACCTGATGAAAAACCTTGGACTTTTTTTGAATTTCCGAGTAAAATAATCTCTATATTTTTAGACAATCATCTCTATTACAAGTACATGGCAAAACAGATTCCTAGCAGATTTAATTTTTAAAGGACCTTCTGTGTTTTTAGTGGACAAATGAAAGGCATATTGTTCTTTATATTCAGCCTGACAAAGAAATGAACCACATTCCCTGTGAACCCTGCAGTTCATTCATGTTTCTGATACGTAGCTGCCTAAGAGGGAGCCTTGCAGACTACCAGTGGTCTCCGAGTGACATGGTCACTCCTGATCCTGAAGACACATCTGTGATACCAGCTCCCTGTCCGAACCATAACAGCCAAAGCAGAGACATGTTCAGTTACTCTGAGTGCTGGATCTTTATCTGCTGAAGTGCCCCTTTACTCAGCTCATTGATTCATCCCGCCCCTGAACAGTCCATTTCTGCCACACTTAACTCCAGCTGGGTTGAGGTAAGGCTGTTGGCATTAGGAATTCCCTCTGTGTATACCCTGTGCCACAAACGACATCCATGTCATCTGGCAGCTTACAAGTTCTCTTGAAAAATGAAGCTAATATGTAAAGCCAATATGGCCTTTGTAAAGAGTTTAAGGGAGATGACATCTTTTCCTAAGAACTGTTTTTTGTGTAGACTGTCTTTTCATCCATTTTGTTCCCTAAAAATAATTTAAAAATATTTATAAAATTCAATATGTATTCTTAGAAAGTTGAACTGGCCTCTTTTTTTCTTTTTGTGCTGTTTTGCTCATTTGTTACTCCTTTTGATGCAAAATACCCATGTTTTCTACAGAAATTCTTCTTTACTTTGCACCTTATTAGCCACATTGCTACCAGTATATATGTGTAACATTCTCATTTATGAAAGGCACAATATATCAGTACCAGAGATGTACAGAAAAATGCTTTCGTGATTGTTACACATTTATAGTCAAAGTACATTTTCAGAAAACCATTTCTGTAAAAAATTAGTGAAACAGCTTTCAGACCTGCTTAGACCTTTGCACTGTTTCATCATTTTTCCGGAATTTTTGATCAGTTTCACACAGTAAGTAATTTTTATGCCTACAAAGATTCTTTTGTTTGCTATTAAGACTATAAAAACCCACAAAACTTCACGGGACCATCTCTTTGGTTTCTATAAAAAAATAATTTTGTATTGCAGTCAGCAATTTTGTGGGACACTGATCACATACACCAAATCTATGGTTCATGTTTCTTTGCTCTTGTCAAATACGAAACACTTGAGTGTGGTATAGTAGTAAGTTATCTCTGATTGCAGAGAATGCAGTCTGTTCCAGATGCTGAAGTAGAATGTCCTTGCTCAAGAAGCAATGAGTTGTCTGGAATGAAGTTTTGTAGAAGACAGCTATAAATATCAAAGACTACAAATTCACAGCTCTTTGCTAAAAGGGGTCACTTGAGAGGAAAAAAAAAATTAAACAAACACATATAGAGTTTCCATGGGTTTGCAACTTGGAATTTAGTCTGCGGCCTACTAAAAATACCTCATTCATTTGTTAATCAGTGGGATACTTCAGAGAAAGGGGATCAGAAGAAAGATTTTAGAGGTCGATAGAAGCGAAGAATGTAATAGTCTACCTGTCTGTGTTTCCTGAACCTCTTACACATGCTATTTTAGCAGTTATCCTGTGAAGTTTCAACTCCTCACTGCACTATAGATTTGATTTTTCAGCAATTTGAAGGACTTTTTTTTCTACTCCTAAAGTAGTTGTCCACAGCATCTGTGCAGAGCTGGCAGCACAGAAGGCAGGTTTTCATTACCTTAAGAGCTGCTTAAAAGATCCCAAAGACATGACTTGGGGTTATGTGATATTCGGAAAAAAGATCCATCTTCATAAAAAAATTAAATAAATAAATTATGGCACTCACCTGAGCCAGTACAGATGTTAGTAATCACATTAACTTTATTCCAGATGAGAAAATATATTTGCTAAACGTCCTGCATGAGACTGTGCTAAAAAAAAATCACTTTATCCAATACTGAACGGTTCATGTGCAGTCAGTGAAATCTTTCCATCAGCTAATTTAAAAATTGCAATGCATAGAATTGAGGGAATCTGAGAATTTCATACAAAGGGGGATATTCAGACAAATAATCAGAACAGGAACTAGAGAAGCAAATGTGATATTCCTAAATATATCCTAAAAGAATACTGGCAGGCAATTAAAGGATGAAAATATAAAGAGTAAAATTGTCTAAATAATATCAGTAGAGCTTTCCTGCAAGAGAAAATGCTCACTGTGGAAGAATGAGTGAGAAAAGCAAAATAAGTTTTCTTGAATTTTCTTAGGAGCTAATTAAAAAATATTCACTCCTTTGAGACATTTGTTCATCTTTTCAAGATGGTTACTGGTGCAGTGGCACAGGCTGCTCTCTTTTTTTTTTTTCACTCATTTTTGTTTCTGACCTCTTGCAAGAGAGAACACCTGACAGATTGGAACTACTTCTTCAAAAACAGTACTGAGCATTGATGTCGGTGTGTCTGGTCCCTGGGTGCAATGCAGAACTCTGTTTGTACTGCTGGATTGGGAGGTTCAAGCCTGCACTTGAACATAAACTCCCTCCTTCCATGTTCCATCATGCTCTGCCTCTGATCTGCAAGAGGACTCAGCTGAGTCTTGAAGGTGAGCCCTTGAGCACAGGAGGAGTACAGATGCTCAAGAACAGACAAGTCCCGATCCCGGGACTTGAAGACAGCTGAACCA
Organism: Corvus hawaiiensis; assembly: GCF_020740725.1. Lineage (NCBI taxonomy): Eukaryota > Metazoa > Chordata > Aves > Passeriformes > Corvidae > Corvus > Corvus hawaiiensis. The sequence goes on from NC_063216.1 coordinate 38,655,693, forward strand.
TAGTATAGATATAACAAAAAAATTTTGTCAAATGAGTCTTATTATTCTTCCCCTGGTAGTTACACCTATCTCTAGACACCATTAGACAGAAATTATTTGTTTCCTCAAATCGGAGAGTTCCCATAGCAGTTGAAAGTCTCAGTACTTTCTGAAATCCTATCAAAAAGCCCAATTATATTTTTTCAAACTTCTCCACATATAAATTAATCACAAAAATATCCAAAAGAAGATATTAACAGAATTTTCACACTGAAACAAACAAAAGTTCCCAATAGGTTAGTTTCATGTCATCCCACTTAAAATCTTAATAAATAGTTGTCTTTTGAGTTTTTTTAATCCAATTGTACCAAGTTTCTATTAGATGTGAGAAAAGAAAAGAGATCAGCTCTTAAGCATTCAGAATTACTTATCTGGGTTCTAGAAGGCAAATATTTCTGTCACAGCATGCTTACTACAAGATTATTTGCTTTTTCTTTTTTTGCTTATTTAACCAAAACTGTGGTTCTAATCAAGATAAAGACATTCAATGACAAAACTGTTTAAATCCTTTTCTTATATTTACAGTTTGCTTTGGTGCAAGAGTACCAAAGTTTCTTTTTCTTTATTTTCTTTTTCTTTTCCCTTCTCATACTGAGTAAGCAGTTCTCTATTAACAATTCATTTGGGCTTAGATATGGATCTTAATTAACAGAAAAATTGTGAGCAGACACTAAATCCCTGCCCAGGAATAGAAGAGTCCCAATGGCACAGGTTTTCCCAGCATCAATTTAATGAACTACCACTATCTAAATAGACCAGATGACCGGGAGAGGATATGTCTTTATCAGACATACTGCTTGAAATGTGCTGTGTGAATAAAAAAACTAAATATCATATTCTATCCTTCAGGAAGGACGTAGGCTTCTACTAAAATAGGAATATAGAAAATGAGCCATACTATAGTCTTTAACAAGAGCAAATTACAGAGAGAAAAGATTGTAGTAAGATCTGACCAATAATCCAGCCTAAACAACTTTTTTCTGTTCTGTCTAGAGGCAATATTAAAACTTTCTATATTTTTTTGCCTGCTTTTTCTGTAAAATTCCAATATCTGTACATAGAGTGAGCTGTATCATGAGCTTCAACAACCAACAGTCTGATGGTTTCCACTTAGGATGGCAAGTGAAAGTAGTTCAAATCAGGAGAAAGTGAAACTTAAAATACTGGCTTTCTCTGTAAGTGACCAAAAACCTTACCTGTTGATGTCTTACTTACTTAAGAAATACAATAAAGTAAAATAAATTCATCATAACTTTAAGACACTTCCAGGAAAAACAAAAACAAAAAGAAAAACAAAACCAAAATCGAAACAAACAAGCTGACCTCAGAATGTTTCCATAAGGAGATTTTCTGTCTGGAATCTAATATTTTCTGACTAAAATTGAAGTATAGGCATGAGGATGGGTCATCCAATCTACCAGGACTTCATATAGTATGATTTATTGTTTGTACTGTACAGAGCCCAAGTCACAAGTAAGTTTTCTTTGTGTTAGATACATAAGAAAATTTAGCTGTGCTTTCCTAAGATAAAAGTTATTTAGATAGCTGAATTCTATCTATAACATAAGGAAAATAATAAATTCTAAGTCCATTATTACGTTTATCAAAGCTGAATTATCACTCATATAGTGTAGGTCAGACTTTTATGCCCAGTCTGAATATGCACACCACTTTTTTTTCTTTTTGATTTAGAGTACTAATATAGACATTCTCAGGTAGCAAAAAATATGGATTATTTTCAAAGTATTGGATGTTTCCCGCCTTTATTTAATCTTTCACTGCCACTCGTTTTGTAAAAGCTGCTGATAAGCTTTTGCTGATGTAAATTGCCCACTCATTCTTGGTACTTTGCTAAAAGGACCTGGTTGTACAATAGGAACCTGATTCAGAAAAGTGTTTTGTCATCAGTTCTTCTAGTGTGTTCCTTTTCTTCAATGAATAATGTTTCCTGTTACTCAATTTCCTTTGTAAATTAAACTTGCATTTTTATCTCAATTTACTTAGGTTTTTTTTCATTATTAAGGAATATTATATCATATTGAGATGAGGCAAATTGTTCCTTTCAACCCGCTTTCCCCCTTGTTTCTCTTTTATAGTCAGAGAGCAAGACTGTTATGTTGAGATATAAATTAAACCAATTTTCCAGATATTCCATATTTGCAACTTTCTCTCACAGTTTGTGAAAATTCTATGATGGAGATTACTTGACTTTAATAAAAGGAGCACATTATTTTCTTTGAGTTTTTACTGTTACATGTGGCTTTCAATTCTTCACTTTTGTCCACAGTAATGATGGACGTTTCTGTAAAAATTTTTTGCAAAGCATTTGTCTGTTTCTAGGAGCACTGACAGATTATCATTTCTATCCACCTTTTCCTGCAATGTGCCGCTGTTTCACTTTGGTTTACCTTGTTCTTTAATCAATTTCTATAGTTAAGGGGGTTTTGCTTTTAATTTTTTCTGCAGGGTCTGACACCTCTAAACTTCTTGACCTCTAAGATAGACTCTTCTTTGCTGGTTTTTAATATCCTTTCTGAAGTCCCATTCTACAGGATATCCCCTTTGTCTGAGATACCAATTTTAATTATTCTGTTATCATTAATATTTTTAATAAATTCTTATGTCAGTTTAATTCTCTAATCTTCTCAAACCAATTGATTTGGTTGAGTTAGCAAAAAACTTCCCTTATTTTCTAGAAGGCTGGCCTTTTGAAGGCAAAAAACTCAAAGTCCTACCTGCTTGAATTGGTAAGTCTTAGATTAGACTGATTCTTTGGTTATTCAGCTTAATAATTTTAAACTGTTTTGTCAAATTAACATATATATCTCCTGTTCATTTCACAAAAATGAAATTACACTCTTGTGTCACTGCTCTTAGTCTTGATTTCATTGATGCTACTGCTAGCAAAATAATATAATAATGACCTTTCCAAATTATTTGGATAATTGTCTGCATTTGAACTTGGACAAAATATTTCTGAACAGTCATGTATTATTCTGTGGCCATAGACATTTGTCAAAAATAATCAAATTTCCCTGTCAGAATCTGTAACATTTCCCCTTTTTCTTCTCTTTTTTATTTCTAACTTTTCTACAATGATAAGTTTCCAGGAAAAAAAAAAAAAAGAAGTAGAGCTTCTGAAATGAATTATGAATAACATTTTGTTTGTGGGGATGAAAGGAGAACTCTGTGAGATGCTCATTCTACTGCATATAGAGAGAATGAAAGACACCACTAAAAAGTTCAAACTGATATTTGGAAGATTCTGACTGTAACAAAAGATAAAACCATGGCTCTCATTTCACCGGCTTCCAAAGAAAAATAATTTCAAATTAGAAAGCATGAACACTTCTGTGTCTTATCTCCACATTAGAGTTCTCTGCAATTTCTATTTAAAAAGGGGACTCCTGGGGACTGCTTACTCTGCATACTGTCAACATTATGTCAAAAGCTTGAGCTATAGAAACACGCTATCATCTTGTTGAGTCTGGCCTTTGTAAGACATATTCAATCTCTGTGATAGAATTCAGAGCAAGATAAATGAATGCTTTCAGATGCTTCCTCTGTTAGAGACCTTTCTTAAATTAATTTGTAATTGTAAGAAAATTAGATTCCAAAAGCAAAAAAGTCTTGTCTGGTGGGAAATGAATGCAGCAGCATCCTGACAACCTACTTAAAAAATACATCAAAACTAGTTTATAATACAACATGGTTCCTACTTTTAAGAGTAAGGTAGGATATAGCTGTCCTGCTTTGAAATGAAAGCAATTAAGTCTTGTAGCAGCCCATTACTTAATTTATTAATTTAAATTTAATGAATGATATTTGTTTTAGATGTAAACATGCGAAACAAAATAGACCGATAGTCGTTTTTCTTATTCCTTGGCTAATTACAACATGATGTTATAATTTTTAGCTGTGACTCCCTAGAAGCATAAAACCAATAAACTGCAAGACTTTCTCGTGATGAAAGGTTGATTTAGTCTCCAAACACAATCATTCCTGGCATTGTTCTTGCAGACACTGCCAACAGTATCAAAAGATATATTAGTTTTAATCTTTATTTTTTCTACTCCCCTGGGACCTTGGATGTTTCAAACACTTCTCACTTATGCTTGAAGTAAAATTAAATCCTTTCAAAGGAGGAAAGCTGTTTAGATAAATCCAGTGAGTTACCTTGTGCTGTTTTCTCATTTAGCTCACTTTTGGAGCAGTTTCCAAAGCTGTGAGCTTTTAATCCTGTAAGACTGCTAAAAAGAACTGAATCTTACTTTGTGTAAAGAAGCTGAAAACACATCTCACCCTGAGATTAACCTCCTGTTTTGCAAGTTTGAGAAGAATGCTTTAAAGGCAGAAAAGGCTAAAGGTTTTTGGGTGGAAAAGAGAATACAGTGCAGAGAAATCCAGAGGTGAGGAAAAGGTCAGGAGGTAAAAAAAAAGAGGCATTTTGTTATGATAAGGCAGGTTATACACAGCAGTATTTCTCTTTATTGAGAAATACTCTATCTTATCTGTTCTTAAGTAAGTACATAAGTAGGTATACACAGGAACTTTAATACATTATTTATACTTTTAAATTTCTCTGATTCTGAATTGGTATGGGAAATCATCTCCTTATCAGGCACAATATTCCTGAGCCTTATAATATTTTTTTTTGCATACTGTTTAGAATGAATACAACAGAATACTCTGTACCCCAACCCAAAGTCAACCAAAATCACTGAGGTCTACTCAACATTTAATTATTAATGTCTGCAAAAGTGCTTCAACAGGAGGCATTCATAGAAGTGCAACCTAGAAGCCCAACAGCCAGCGGGAAATGTAGGAGCTACAGGGACATACAGAGGGCCAGAGATGCAGGCTGAAGCTATTTCTCTGCATGTCTCCAGATGGTATCCTGAGCTGACTGTTCTATGGTGTCTTCCCCACACAAGAACTTAGCTCTTTTAAGTGAAAGTATAAACATGACAGTCGTGTTTCCAGGTCATTGTTCAAAAATAACAGACTGATCATTTTCATTGAAGAGTAACAACTATCTGTATTTATTTCTTCTGGGAAGTGACCTGTAATTTGTATTATTCTGTAGTTTCAATTGGTTCTTGAAAAATATATGACTAGTAATATTTCTGTGCCTTGATTTATTTGCTTTCAAATCCACAAGGAATGCTCTGAAGAACTGTTCAAACAGTTCTATATCCTACCCAAATGGAAAGGCATTTGGTTTTGTTTTCATTCTAAATGAAGGAAGATTCAGTTTTCCTTCATTTAGATTATTGTGCCAGATCATAATCAAAGTACCTTAATCTTGACCTGTGAAAAAAAGAATATTGGCCTATTCCATAGACTATTATGAAATAAAAACTGGGGTCATTAGACACTATAGTTATGAGAAGTTCCTAGACTGCATTTCCTAGCTATTTGTTCCTGTTCATTGCAAGCAACACCCAGTTTTGTTCACCAAAATCAACAAAACACATTTCAAAACTGGTTATTTTAAAAATAAGCGTGTTTTCATTTTTATTAGAATATTAGCTCTGCTTCTGCAATGAGCATTAATCTATGTAATTTTTTTTTTTTTTATAAATACATTCAGGTCTAAAAGCTCAATTCAAACCTAAAAACATCTTTAAAATAGCATAATGGAATTTCAAGATATGCCTTTGTATTCTAAACCCCTTTTTAAATTAGTTTGAAAATATCCATCCTGTCTTATGTATTCATATATATGATTAAACATGGAATTAATGTCAAATATTAAATTATACACAAGAAAATAAAAAATGAACAGTATGCAACTCAATTACACTAGGTTCTCTGTTTTTCTTTTAAAAAAATCACTGTAGTATATCTGATTAAGGATTACAAAACCATAGATGAAGTTAAGAGTTCTGGATGCTTCTTCTTCAGTGAATCTAAGGTAAGTAATCACATGGGCAGGCAAACACACAGGGAGCAGAGCAGGGAAAAATCTCGGTGTTTACAGTCTTATTTTTCTGGGAATATATAGGAGGATTTAAAAATAAGAGTGCAACATGAAAACAAAGTACACTTTCAGATTTAAACAAGTTTTGGGTTATGCAAGACAGAAGTGTCAAGCTGATCTGGATGAACAGTGCAACCACAACAATAAAATTGATTCTTAATAGCCAAAAAGAGGTGTCATCCTAAGTGTCATCACTGAACAATATTGTCCTCTACAGCTGGTTAACTACATCAGACCATTAGCCACAGACCAATCAAGTCATCTTTATGTCATGATATTCTTTAAGTCTATCAACTATGGAAATGTCTGTTTGAATTGTCTCATCATTTTAACCAATATTCCAGGTTAACAGATCATGTTCAAACTGTAAGTACGTCATATATACTCTAGTGAAAGTTAATCAATACACTCAAAAATAAGACTCTTAGTAAGTTTGTCACTGATTATAAATGTCACTTGCAGGTTCTATAAAATACTTTAACAGAATTGAATTAAATTAAAATAACAGTCTGTGCCAACATCTCTCCCTTCCCACAGGCTTAGCTCCTGATCCATTTAATGACTTGTTTCAATTACTTAGTAATGAAAGCTATGAAAGCCTGGCAATCCAAGCATCTTTGTAAAACATATTTTTTATTACTTTTTACTTACTGACATGTCTTTAGCAGTAAGCTGTAATGTAAGTATCTGAGGAAAAAAAATTGAAATAACATCTAACTTTGTACTTTGTAACTTTGTGAACAGGACTAAACATTTTTGCACCCTTTGATCCAAGTATTAGCCATCTAGTGTGCAAATATGATTTCAGTTTAAAGGAGAAGTGCTCTTTGTTAGTGTACTGGAGTTTAGTTTCAATATAAACTACTGCAAAGAGTTATCTAAATTTAAATTCAGACTTCAACCACACTTCAGGTCTAGCAAAGAAAAATTTTCTTTCAATCACCTCATAGATAAGAAATTTATCAAATAGGAACATATTTTGAAAAGAAGAAGAAGTAAATTTAATAGCAAGAAAATACTATTTCTAGAATTCTACTTTATGCTTAAGGGAAAAAAGAGTGTTTCCATATGTGAATCATTCTGTACCTTATTGAGCAGATTACGCTATTTTTCAAACTGTTCTTTTTAATTACATTTGATATTAAAACCTATTATGTTGTTTAAAACATCAGTATGATTTGTCAAACTTTTGTATTTAGTAAGATTTGGTGAAGAAACTTAGAATTAGCTTTGAACAGAAATACTTCAGAACAGAATCTCTGAATCACTACAATCTACTTTTAATTCCATCTTCAATTTCCATGTGCAGGCAAATCATGGAACACCAACAGGCTGAAGTTTGCTTTCAGAATAAAAGCCTGAGGCAAGATGATATGATTCAAATGAGACATCATATATGAAATTGGAGAAAACACATGCAAGAGAATGGCTCACTTCTGCACAGCATCATAGAGCCATAGCTCCCATAACAATCACCTTACTTGGTATTAAGTTTTCAATATATGCATAACATCAGGATGAAAGAAGTAATTGTTCTCCCACAGCACCAGACAGGAAAGTCTGTCTAACTGTTTTTTGCAAACTCAGTAGTCATTCTTACACCTTGTTTCTAGGACAGTGTAAGAGTGCTGTTCTCAGATCCTCTACCAGGTTCTGTGGTGAAGGATGTAGCAGCTTTTTGTACCCTTTTCCTCTTCCTCTAGTTTCAATATTATATGACAAAGGGCATGCTTCATTTGACCAAAGCTTTTAATTTTGGATGTCTTCTACTATGCTTACTTCTAGAATTGCATTGCATAGATGGATGAAGTACTTGTACAGTTTCAGCCCATGGGAAAGTTATTATATTCACAGTTTTCTTTTCTCACTTGTAATTGATTCCAGAGAGAAAACACACACATTAATACACATTATCTCGTTTGCAGTCACATATCTGATCACGAAGGTATTCCCTACGTGAAACTCCCATTGAGGCCAGCCAGTCTCATGCCTACAAGTGGGCAGCAGGTCAGAAGCACATTTACTTTCATAAAATTTTTATGCATTGACAGAGTGTGTTTACTTTCTAATACATTACAAAGAGTGATGGGTAAACCAGAAAGTTTCTCAACACTTGGAAAAACACCAAAAACTGTGGGTGCTCTTTTGAACTGTATTCCAACTGTCTAAAGCCACTTGATTCTCCACAGCTGGGCTGGAAGATTTACCATATTAGATATTTCAGCACTTCTGCTTCCCGGCCTAGCCAAGTGAAAACAGTTTAAATTTGAAAAGAAGGAGGTGGGAAAGGGGGAGACTTGAGAACAAGACCATGGCAAGAAGTAAATAGAAAGGAGATTTTCAAATATTTGCCTGCTCTTAATGTGGGTATCCCAGAGATTCTGGCCCCAGATCATGTGACACTATGTTTGCTCACTTACATAACCTGTAAAATACTAATTTCCGACCTAGATTGTAGATTTAGATCCCAAAAAATTTGGTCTGATACAGACAGCAGGATGTCTGAGTCAATGAACTTGTAACTAACAGACAGACTCCTAATGATGCTGTAATCACGACAGAAATAAGACCCAGTCTCAATTTCAGCTTAGTTCCCCTGAAAGTAAAACAGAAGAAAGTTGAAATTTTATTCACCTTCCTTATTAAGGATTATATTTTTCTAGATACTGCAAAATAATTTGGCTTCTGGAGGAAACTTTGTTGAATTTTTCATGGAACCCACTGTATCAATCACTTTGAATATCTCATTTTCACATTCACATATTAATCAACCTGAAGTTTAAATAAGCTGAACTGAGTAATATCTGAATTCTGATCTTTTAATACCCATTTTTCTTCATGACAGAACTATGCATCAGATGCCATGTGAAAATAAATACTGCACTAGATTAGCACTTTATTTCTAAATTATATTGTACTGTTTCTTGGACAGATGTTAGGAGAGGCTTATCCTAGCAGATACTGATGATTTTATTCAAAACACACAAGCAATCTGGCTGGCTGTTTCAAAACTTCATTACAGATATAGCAAAAGTTCATAGTTAGAACAACTGCTTGTTGCTCCATTGCCATCAATTAGAGTATTTCAATAACATAAAAAACTAAAATCCCAGAATACATACCCAGTAATTATTTCTTTTAATACCTAAGCTCTTATACCAAATATTTCACTGAAGCTGCTACTAGCATTAATAGATTAACAAAAAAAAAATTATGCTTGGATATTTAATTTATATATGTTTAATTTGAAAATAATTGTTTCAGAAAAATTATTCCAGCTATCAGGGAGCAGTAGGAGTGGGGCTGCTCTCAGATGCAGATGTGCCAGGAGCCGTGATTTCCTCAACACTCCAGGCTGGGCAGTGATGCTCCCACAGGCTGCAGTCCCATGGTTCTGATCAGGGGTGGAGGTATCAACAGATCCAAGTGACAAATCCAGACAAGACAAGGCAACAAGTCAGCCTATCCAGGAGGACAAGACAAAAATGGCAGGAGGCAAAGCTGGAGGCAGGAATAGAGATAAGGCTACATGTAAACTGAGTCCAAGCCCCATCCTACAATCCAGTCAGGAGGGCAGAACTGTAGGTAGTAGAAAATGTGTACTTACAACATTACTTGAGAAGGTGAGGATGTTAAGACTTCAGCTTAAATGCAGCCCACAAATCCATAGGCAGGTCCCAAGCGAGGTTCAGCACACATCCAGCCTTTTGGTGCCTTCTGGGACCTAGCAGTTTTCATTACAATGCACTGAAATAAGAAGTAGGTCCCACGGCTTTGAACCCTTGAGAAAAGTACCTCAATCGTGTTATTTTCTCAAGGTTGGAGAAGGGGTAATTTGTGGGGTACTATACTAGGCAGAAAGGGAAGCTAAGCATTTCTGAAAAGATTTTCTGACTCTGCCCAGTCCCCACTAACAAAAACTTGATAAGCTTACTCCATTTGTCTCTCTAGTCATTTGATTCTTCAGACAGTCACTGAATAGGTCATGGCAGTTCCAACACAGTTATATAGCCATTGAACCTAAAAACAGTGACTTCTAGCCTAGAGGTGGGAGGGCATTTTCCCACCTAGAGCAGATAAAGCTGTCTCAGGCATATTCAGAGGAAAGAAGTAAATATACAGGATAGAAATGAAGAAAAATGAAAGGAAAAAAAATCAAATGCTGAAAATGAAATATTTTTACATAATAAACAGATGCAAGGAATAAGTACAAATCAAAGTAATATTGTCTGAGTCCAAGCCTTGCCCTAAGTATCATTCTGTCAACAAATTAAGAATTATTTCCTTGAATAAATAAATTATCTTAGGATGAATTTATTTGGCGAGATTTTAATACAGTATGAATTTCAGTTTAAATTTTCCCACATAGGTCTCTAGCTGCAATGTATCCGAACTCCCCAGTGTCAGCTCATGCTACAGTTTTTCCCTGCTGTGGAAGCCTTAATAATGTTTCTTTCCTTTATTTAATTTTCTAGTTGCCCAAATCTTGCAAGATTTTCTTTATGTTTGAATTTCCCGCCTCTCTCCCACACAGGAACTGAAACTGGCAAAAACTCCCACTTTACTGAATGCACACTTTAATAATAACATGACTGCATAAGCATTGTTTCCATAGAAAAACAGGTAAAATAGTCTGGTAACAATACTTGGAAAGTTCACTTAACTATTAGCATCAAAATAGCAGTGGTTTGGGTTCTCGTTTAGAGCCACATCTTCATAGGTCTGTTACTCTTTTTACCAGAAATTTGATAGTTGGCAGCTCAGATAAACTATCTCTACTTAACAGATGTATCTCAAAACACTCCTATATCTCCAGTTTATAATGGATTAAATAATTTTGTGGCTTTTATACATTTGTGTATATAAAAAATGTCTCTATGTTTATAATCAGAAATGTGGAGAGAAAGAAATTAATCTTTGAGTTTAGAAACACGAATATACTCTTTGATGCAAAATCTTGTGTTCTCTGCTGTATGTATTAGATACATTTTGGACATAAATTGACATAAACGAAGTCTATTACTACCTTCCATTTTTGTGGCTGAGTCATTACCTTTAGGTGCTTCTACAAGCTCAGTTACATAACATTTCAGCTTCAGGAAGAAAAACATTGACCAATTCGTGTCTTATGATGCAATGAAGACCTAAAATACTGAAGTATTTGGTTCATTCAACATAATTCATTGTCTTATTTAAATCAGAGACTGAAAGGTTCCTAAAATCAAAGGTTACATGACAAAGCAAAAATTTTGGATAGGACAAGATTTATTTCAGCCGACACTGTAGTCTCTTATTATCATATTAAATCTTTTCATCCAAATAGAAATTGTGCTGATTTGTTTTTAAAGGTTTTTAGAGTAGAGACAAGGCTTGTTATTGATTCACTCAAACACCCAGTCAGTATTAGTATGATTCAAATTGCTGTTAGGAATTACTACAGTATTGAAAATAGAATAAATTTGGGAGTGAATGGAAATAACTAATGGAATACTGAAAAATACTTCTGGCAGATAAAGATGGGGAATTTTAAATTTTTAACTCACTTGAAAATTCTGGGCTTGAAATGTCAGCTCAGGCTTGAGTGATTGGGCTTGTGCTTTTCTAGGGAAAGAATGAGATTAAAGGAGGAATGATAGATAAAAATCTAGGGAAATCTGTGTATTGAGAGCTGGCAAAAAGATAGTAGGCAAAATAAAGTAATGATATGGATGTGTTTTACAGGTTTTTAAAAGAAAAAATTCTGCACAGAACAATATTTGTAGTGAAAGCATTAAGTTCCTCCTAAACTGAGTTTGAAGTTAGTTCATTTAGATGCTCATCTCTATCTAGTCTTTCCTCCAACTAAATCACCATTTTCCCAGGCATTTTTGAAGACAGCACATGGGATATATATTTAAAACTAGTTACACACAAAGCAAGCCTCCCTCATTGCATAAATATTTTCATTTTTGAGTAAGGATATCATCCTTCATGGCATTAATCTTTTCATTTTTGAGTAAGGATAGCTCAGTAATTACTGTTGTGCAACTTTTACCCCTTTCATACCTTTTTTTCTGGTGTTCACATCTGCACATTTATTTTCTTAATTTAAAAAGATATTGCACTGTTGTGGTCTCACCAGCTTGTGAACTGCCTTTTTTTTATTTTTGGATCTGGACAATACAAAAACCAGTGATATTCTTACCAAAAAAAAAAAAAAAAAAAAAAAAGAAAAAGGCAAGAAAGGAAAAAAACCCACCAACATATTTTTTCTATTAGATTGGTTTCCCAGTTTGTGCTCAGATGTAGAGGAATTTAAATTAGGTTCAAGCAAAACCTAACACCTAGGATAAGTTTCACTATTCTACAAAGAATCCTAATATTTTGTAGCATTACCAAAGATCTAAGAAAAAATTTAACATTCAAGACATTTAACTTTTGACCTAATACTTTTAAAATTTGCTCCTGCAATCAGTTAAGTGTCTCAGATTCTCATCTCAAACACATAATTGGAAGTCTGAAGTTTCTCAGATATGCTCGGGAGCGTATTACAGCCTTTTAACTGCAGTACTTGGTTTTAACATTTCTTTTACTTCAACAGAGGGTCTCAATTGTGCTTTGATACCTTTCATACTAGGTCAAGGGAGTTTGATTGAATACAGGACATTGTAACTTCTAAACTGTTACTTAAATACTGATATGCAGAGGAAAGCAAATGTTTTTGCTGTTCCTTACATCTGTCTCTAAATATGCTCGTACTTTTTCACATAGAGTATTGAATGCTAGGGAGCAAAGTACTGTGATGCCTTTTTCTTTTCCATTTTTACTTCATTCAACTGAATGGAAAGTAAGTTTCCTTGACCAAAAAATATATATAAAAACCCCAGCCTATGTTTTGCCTTCATTTCCTTTCTCTGGCATACATTTAACAATCTAGGCAATATTGTAGTTTAAGATAACAGTTATTAAATCATTTTTACAGAAGCTACCTTACTTGCTTAAAACTTTTAAATGTCAAGCTATTCCTGAGTGATCAAACTTGGATAGCATAGTTTTAATTTTCAGTTCTGGTTTTGGGGTTTGTTTAGACAGATTTCAGAAGGGGCCAAACCATACCAGAGGGAAGGACAAACTGATCCCAAATGGCAATCCACCCATCCCAGAAGTGGAAGGACTAAGTGACCCAACAGTGGGCCCAAAAAAGGGTCAGTAAGATAACAGGCAGACTCTCACCTCAGATGTGATACCTGCAACAGTCAAGTTAGCCAGGTGACCCAGATGGGAGCCCAAGGCCTCATACAATGCTTTTGCAGGACTCAGCGTGCATAGGAAAAGAGAAGTATGAGAGAGAGAGAGGCTCCATTTTGGAAAAAGAAATAAGTCCCTCTTATTATAGAATCATCCCACTTTGAGCAGCCTACATGGATGTTGTTAATTCCTATTTTTCACCCACAACAGTTAATAGGCAATGCTATTTCCTGTACTTTAAAACCCATTTTGTTTTCCTAGTCTGTTTCCCATCTTCTCAAACAATAAGTTGCCATTACAGTTGTATTTGCCCTTCTCAATGGTATCTCAGGATAACACAGGTTTCTACATACCCTGGGTGCACTTTGAAGAGGGCAGCTGAAATTTTCAAGGGTGCTTCTGGCTCCAAGGCCTGGTTCTCAGGTTCCCAGTTCCCAGTGTCTCTGTCAGTACTTTCAGGAGACATTTTCTTCTTTTCTCTCCTTCTTCTCAGGCCACTCTTACATCTGCTCACATCAGTGTTCTCTATGGTCAGCAATTCCTTCAAGGTATGCACTGTCTTGCCATGGAGTACCTCCTTCACTTCCTGCCTTGCTGTTCATTTTTCACAGTGTTTACCAGCTTATTTCCAAGAGGTTTTTCTAGAGGTGCACCCACTTCAGCTGTGGGCTGAGCCATGGTGGGTGTATTGGACCTGGAACTGGCTGTGACAGAGCCAGAGCAGCCTCAGTTTCTCCTCACAGTGCCCTTCAGCCCCCCAGCTAAAAGGTGCCTACATACATACATACATATGTATGTGTGTGTGTGTGTGTGTATAAACACTCATACATGTATATATATACTCCATGCCTTGGTCCACAGCTTTTGATTCCTGAAACTGCTGGAGAAACTGTATTCCCACCGAACACAAGGATCTAATTCAGTGTATTTACAACAGGAAAACCCAGTGCAAAGATGACAACCAATGTGTTAGTTTAAGAGAAAGACTATTCTCATGCTGCAACATGTTGTTCCCCTGAGATTGGGTCTCAGAAGAAAAAATATTTCTCACAGACACATATATATACAAAGAGTAAAAAACTCCACACCCCGATAGCAACAAGGACAGCTTTTGTCAACTTTCTGGCTTGTTCTAGCAAATTATTCTGCTCAGTAGCTTTCCCTTACTGCATAATGCAATGTAAAAATTCCAAATCTTGGAAAATTTTTTTAATTTATACTATGCATATTACTCTTTTATGTCTTAGCCTCTTACCCTAGCACCAGCAAAAGGTACTTTTACTGTATTTTTTTAAAAGCAGTTTTGTTTTATGAGGAAAACGAGAAGAAAAATCTAGACAAGAAAATAGTTTGCCATTTATGACTACATCTACGTCTGTCTCTCGATTGTTAAATTATAAATGACACTGAAGATACAACATGCTCTATTAATATATTATCACTTTAAACTAAAAGTGTCCATTAGAACGACTTGACATTACATTGCTGACTTCATAGTGTATTAAATCCCATTTTTAATACTATATTCTACTGATAATTACAGATTCCCAAACTAAGATCCTCTGACTTTATAACCCCACTTTAGAGTAAAGATTTCGTAGTTATTTTTTTTAAGAAACTAAAGGTCCTTTTTTGAAAATGACACCATTGAACACAAGGTTTCAAATAGTGCTAACCACTTAATGTCACATACAGTTCAATGAAATTAATATAAACAGAGATGTTCTTTTCAATTGATGTAAACCCTTGCTGAAGAAAACTAAGATTAAATGGTTCAGTGTTTTCCTGTCTTCTGTTTCTACCTTCCCATTTCCATTTTTTGTAACAAGCTAAATGTAGCTGTTAATCGTGTTCTGTTTAAATGTAAACTGTCCTTTCTAACTTTAATCTATTTGTTGGCAAAAGGAAAAGAATTTGCTTACAATGATTTACTATGGAAAATTCATGAGAAGTCAGTTAATGAGCTGAACCATTTGTTATTTCCTCAAGAATACATCCTTTCACAGTTGGGGATTTTAAAGTATTTTTCACTATTTTTGTTGACCAAAATAAGATTTGTATTAATTAAATCCTATGAAGTATTGCAAAATCTTTATGGATTGATGTATTTTCCTGAAGATTCCTGCACAGAACAGTCATGCCTGATTTCATAAAAAGATTACATTACTGTCAGTTGACTCTAATTAACACTTTAGACACTTCATAGGTATTTAGAAATGATATTTTGTTCCCATTCATAATATGGTACAACTATGGTGTTGGAACCCCGGGTTCTGAGAATTTCAGCCTGTCAGTACTGAGGGGAAGTGATCCTCTCAGATGTGCAGGTCAGTCGAGAGTCTGTTGCTGTAGTTAAGGAATAGGATGAGCTGAAAGAAAAGGAGGTATTACAAGTCAAAGTAAGGCAGAAATCCTGTGCTTTTGTCAGCTATTCAGTGTCTCGCACTGCTTTAAAATATGACCTTTTGCATACAGCTATGATCAAGCTCTGTCTAAGCAACTAATTCCCTACATGCTCTGAATATCCTGATGTCTAGACCACTCCTGAAAGTGTTTTAAATTTCTCTGCTTTATTTTGCTGTAAAATGTCGAGTTTTTTGAGACTGTTATAGTATCTTCACCATGATAACTATCATTTGAACACAAAAAGGCCACACCTCACATGGTGTGCCTACCTCTCACTTGATTCTTTTGGCATCTTGGATACAGGTGGGGAAAGAAAAGAAAGATGTGTCTTGTCTCCCATCACTTTCATACATTTAGACGCCATGCATGTGTAAGTGCCCCACTGTGATGTGATGGTTTTCATTAAACTAGGACATGTTTTCACCAGAGTGAGGAAATTAGAGAGCATCAAGAACAAGGCAAGGTTTATTGGATGGATAAATTTTTTTCAGAGAAAAAGTTCAGCTGGCCAAGGGTTCATATGAAAAGCATCAACATCTTTTAAACAACCAAAAGTGCAGATTTATAATGAGTTCACATCAACAGAACATCTAAATCTCTTTAAATTCTCCCATTTGTACACAGCAATAACGATAATCTATTAAGAAAATGAACACAGGTAATATTACTCTCTGTAAAAAAATTTAATAATCTGATCATACACAAAAATAAAGGAATGAGAAAACATTTGTGGCATATTTCACTACAGTTTATACACTACAGTGAAGTAGATGAGCAAACAAACATTTTGACTAAAGATCAAAACAGGCTGTCTGGAAAAACACTTTGGAAACCAGAATATTACTTTTGAAATTGGAAAGATTTATATGTTGACATCACTGCCAATTTCAACCATTTAAAATTATGAGTCAAACCTCAGATAATCATAGGATCAGCTTAAAAATAGAAACATTAAAAAAAAATAGTCTGTGTTTCTTTTTACTAACACTTTGCTTTCTGAGATCATACAGATCACTCAGTCCTCCCTGCCCCTGGTGGGATGTGGAGAACAATCTGAAAAAGGTAAAACCCATGAACTGAAAGAAGAAAATAGTAATAGTAATAGTAATAGTAATAGTAATAGTAATAATAATATTAATGCAAAGGGAGATAACAGAAAGTGGGACAGTTATAGTGAGGCACAATACAACTGCTCAGCCCTGCTGACCCAGCCCATTCCTGAGCAGGGATCGGCTCTCCCATTTCTACACTGAACATTAAGTTCTATGGTTTGGAATATCCCTTTGGCTAGTTTGGGTCATCTGTCCTGGCCACACTCCCTCCCAGCTTCTTGTGCACCTCCTCAGTGACAGAGCATAGAAATTGAAAAGGGTAAGCACTACCGAGCAACACCTCAAACATGAAACAATGCTTGGACTCAATAATCTTAAAGGTCTTTTCCAACCTAAACAATTCTATGATCAGTGTGGCATCAACATTATTCCCATATTAAATCCAAAACAGAGCACTATACCAGCTACTAGGAAGAAAATTAACTCTATCCCAACCAAAGCTTGCTCGCTCTTGATTTCTGCTGTGGTGACTTTATGAAATGACTAAACATCATGAACTTACTAAACATTATCAGACTTTTGTTATATATATACATATATATATGTAATATGAGAGATAGGAATACACACAACTAACCAGCAACTTTTAAGACACAATTTTTGGCACAGGAGAGGCTCAAGACTGTTTCAAGGCTGACTCCTTAATTACTGGGAAACGGTGAAAGCAGAAGTGATGGAAACTTTACTAAAGTGATGGAGGAGTAGATAGGCAGCAGATAGACAAAAAGTGACCCTCTGCGAGAAGCAAGAAATCCCTATTGAATCCACAATCTTCATGTCATAGTCTTGCATTAGTTTGCTTTACTACCTGATGTCAGAGGGACCTGTGAGGACACCAGTCTTACTGCAGCCAGCCTTGCTTCACCCAACATATACTTCCCTTTCAGACCAAATAAAACATAAGTGATCTCTGGCAAATCAGGAAAACTCCTCCCTAACTGTACTCCTTCTGTGCCCCACCATGCCCTTCACCTTATTTGTAACCTTTCTACACAGTAAGTTATAATGATATGACAACAATGTAATTTTAAATACAAATTTTCAGGCATCAGCTAAACCCCGATAGCTCAGTTTTATAGCAGTATGATAGAGTATAGCCACAGGATACTGGAGGAAAATACAAGCATGTAGATAGTAAGGTGTCTAGAGCAAAGACTTGAGAATCTTGAAGAACTGGGTCTTTGTAGTGGTTTGGTCCAAAATACTCATTACTGTTTATCTGCCGTGAGATAAGAATTAGGAGAAATGCAAAACAGGCACCAAACTTGAAAGAATATAAAGAAGTTTATTAACAGACCTAAAAGAAGAAAAAAAAAATTATACCACCTTCAGAACTCTCCTCCTCCCCCCACCTTCCTCCCTTCTCCCACTGACAATGTAAAAAGACAACCCTTAAGATGTTCAGTCTGTTTACCACTTCCATAATAACCTTGTTCAGTCCATTTAGAAAGAGAAGTCTCTTCTTGCTCATGCTATGAAAACATTATCACAACGAGACAGCCGCCCACTTCCAAATATTGTTCAGTCCATTTAGGAAGAGGAGTCTCTCTGCCTGCATGTGAGTCCTTTCCCCCGACTTGCAGCTTGTTCAAGGTCACACACAGATAGCAATTGGTTTTCCCGTGTTCGAGGGTCCACTCTTGAAGTTCTTTGGGGTACAATTTTAAGGTTGAGCCGTTCAGAAACAAAAACAGAGGCCCTTCTCCTTCCCTGGGAGCAAAGGGTCTTCCTCATCTTCATTGTTAGGACTATCTCTGGGAGCATCTCTAGGGACTGAGGCTTTCTCCTTTCCCATTTGGAGCAAAAGTCCTCATCTGGTTCATCTCTCCCTGTCCAAACTTCTCATGAAATTACAGCTGCGTCAGCATCTGCCTATCTCAGCGCAGGTGCTTTTGCTTACGAGTTGAACACTCCACCCCCCATATCTTCATGGAATTACAACAGGATACTCTGATATATCATAGCTTCACAACAGCTCTTCACAGCAATAAAAGGGTTACTCTCACCTCGGCCTTGCAGCTTTGCAGCTGGAATGTTGAATGTTTCTTATCGCAGTGGAGAGGGGGGAGAGCCGAGCCGCTCCGGCTGCCCACGGCAAGGCAGTGGGGGGGGTTCCACGGCTGGAACAGGTCCATGGCTTCAGGATGGCCGTGGCCCGGCCCGGCCTGGCCCAAGCAGGGCCTGGCCAGGCCCGCTGGCCCCCGCACGGGCCCCGCAGCCACCTGTGCCAGCACCAGAAATGAGAGAGAGCTTGGAGGGGAGTTTGCCTATTCTTAAATGTGAATAACAGAGGTGATCACAACTTTAAGTGGCTTAGAGAATTGTCCATATTCAAACTGGCCAGCTGATAGGTTCTATCAGCTCCCAGAGGAAACTGTAAGCACCCCTTAGCAAGGACGTCCCTTCCGGGACTATGCTTGCTAACCTATGACATTCTTGAATATTCATTGAATATACCTAGATGGTATTGTAATAATAGCAATGCTAACTATCAAAAACATACACCAGAAAAAGAAGCCACTCCGTCATTGTTTTGTTTTCCATTACTTTTTAGTGGAAGAAAGCTGTTTCTTGGGCTTTTTTTTTCTGACAATCAAAATTTCAAAGATGAAAACTTTGGGAAACCATTTACCTGCTAGTGTTGCCACTGATACTGTTAAAAGTTCTTCAAATGGATGACAGAAATGAAGGCAATCATCACTAACAGTATGGGATAATTATCTTGGTCTACAATGTCTAATACATGCACATAACATGCAATTACATGCAAAATAGTCAGCTCTATCTCTTGGGAAGCCACTTACATGTGAAGAGATATAAACTCCCTTTTATTACAATTTTCCAAACTGCAGAAGAAATTAGAGAATAGGTCTTCTCATCATATCTCAACATACATAAAAATAATGAGAACATTGATTCATTGACTATATGTTTTAACCCTTCCTCATACAAGAATTGCAATACAGAAAGATAAAATTTCATTATAAATAAAAATAACTGAACAACAAAGTCAAAATTACAAATAACATTGTAGAAGTGCAAGATGTGCTCTGTGACTCTTGCCATCTTAGGACAAAGACTAATTTATCCTGTTCCTGTTTTAGTTTACATGATCTTTCATCTCTCTCTTCTCCTTCCCATTATTTTCTGGGTTATCTTATCATCCTTTTTACTTCATATATACACAGATTTCTCCTTTCTCCCAAGTTTAGAAAATTTTGATTTAGTTATTTTTTATCATGCTTGTCTTGTCTTAGTGTTTTGAAAAGGCCAAAGGAAGAAAAGAGCTTTATAAATGAGATTATTAGTATTATATCAAATCTGCGAGAATGCAGAACAATGACAATACTGGAGGCGTTCCTATTAGCACCACAGTCAAATACCACTGTGGAAGCTTTTGTCTGTGGAAAGGCTGATGTGGCAACTGCATAATGGACAGATTAATGTCACACAGCTGTTATTACAGTCATATGTCCCATTATGTCATAGAAGTTACATGATGTCTGCATGAGTTTTAAATCAGACAGTGCCCATGAACATTAATGCATTCTTTCAAAATCACATAAATCCAAGAAGCATTGCTTGCAAATCTCACTGTTAATACTCATCCTATCTCTTCAGTGGTTAGAAAATAAAAAGTTTAATTTCAGTCATTTTTTGGAGATGATTTTCTTTGTACATAAAAAAAATTATATAAAATAATATTAGTGTATACATTATCTTAAAATGTAAGATATTGGGATCCTATGGTTTAAGATATTTTAGACTGAAACCTTCTTAAATATCAAAGTCTGGCCACTCCTCAATCACAGAATGATAGAAAGCATTGTTGGAAGAGGCTGTGAATTTTTCAAATCTCTCCAAAGGCAAAATTGATTTCAACTATGTTGTCATAGTTGGGATATATCTGGCTGTCAGATAGTTTTATAACCTGCTTTAAATACTTTCAGTGCTGGAAACTTCATCATCTCCAGTACATAATTATTCTTACATTCCTGAAGACTTCCCTTGCTACAAAATAAGGAATTTTATCTCATGGGGAAGTTTGCTCCTTGGCTTTTTTGCTAGTATGGGAAATTATCTAGCCCCAGTCTGAACACATTTCAGTTGTTCAAGATGAAACTGAGATCACTGCAATATGGAAATTAAGAACTTCATTTAGCAGGGCTCAAATGAGAGGAGCATCCACTAGTAGAGTGGGTAACATCCTTAGCAACATGTGGTTGGAGAGATGGGATTTCATCCCTAAAACGATTGTTTGATTTAGTCTTACTTCCTCACATCTGAAACAGGTTAGCTTGTAGCAGTGACAGGATTATCAACAAAAATCAGGCTGTATTTTATGAGTTGTTTGGAAGGTTTATGAGGTTTTATCACATTTCTTCTAAGAATTGTGATGAAGAAGGACTTTCTAAGTGAGACTGGCTCATTCTATTCAGCAGTGGACTAGAAAACAATGTGTCGGTATCCATCAAGGAGACAGTAGGAAAGGCAGTCCAAGTTAGTAATTTCCCAATGAACTGGTGGTGGGGTCAGTCCCCCATATTCTTCCAAAGTGACTGCAATCACAGCTCATGACTGTTGTCATGAGGCTATTCAGAGACTAACAAAAGATGACAATACCAAAATTATTTGATGAAATGATCAAAATTATTTGCAAAAACAAAGAGCTTTCTGACTTCATTGTTGCTATTCTTACTCTTATTGTTGAATTCATTTTCATATCAGCTAGTTTAAGGTAAAGAACCTCTTTCATGAATACGTTTTTTAGAGAACTAGCACTGATTGGTACATTATTTCAAGCTTTGAGACCTTTGAGGTCTCTTAGAGATTTTTCCTGTTCATAATTAGCAATTAGCTGTGTTAAAACCCTTACAGTAGGCATGTAATCAAGAGCTAGAAGCAATGATTTTATGTTCTCTAATTGTTTTCCATCTACAGAGTATTTCATCTTGAGGAGCACCAGTATGAATTAGATGGATATATTATATTGATGAATCTTTTAAACCCAAAGTTTATTATCCCCACATTATGCTATAATGTAGTATTTGAATACAGGAAAATAACTCAGTGTTTTAAGAAAGGAAGTATTGATATCCCTCTTTTATTGATGACAAAACCAAGACTTTATCATAGGATTTGTAAAGAAATTTTCTGAAATAGATCAGCAAGAGAAAATATAGCAGTTCTTATGACAAAATCTTTCAGAAAAATACCTTCTCACATGTAAATGGAAAGAGGAGTTTTCTCACTGGACCACTCATCAGTAGGATACTAGTGGCAATAACTAGGTCCACTACATAAACAAAGGCCTGTTCTCAAAAGGAAATATATACTTGGACTCTAATCAGTCTAGTATCTTGTAGACTACATTCTCTGCCAGGAAAAAACATTATCCTTCTCATTTTTCCAATGCAATTTGTTACATTTCTTCTGTTCTGGAGAAGTGAGGGCTTTGGGGAAACCTAATTGCAACCTTCCAGTACCTTAAGGGGACTCTGAGTTAGCTATCTAGAACACTTTTATAGTCAATGGAGAAAAAATAAGCTTTTCTGCATTGTGAATCACCCGACATCTAAACCCAATCTAAATTGGTTTAGATTTATGTATTTAACTGAACTTGATATCACTCTAATAGTAACTTTCCTTCCATTGATAGTAACAGAAGTCAAATGGCTTATTCAGACAAAACCACGTGGTGTAGGTAGGAGAAATTTTATTATATTTCTATTTGAAAGCTCAGTCAAGAGTAATTTGCCAAGGCAGAGCAAGTGGTCAGTAAATTACTCATTTGCTGAAATAAAACCCAAGTTATTACCCTGTTTAAGTGCCGGCTGAGCTAAGGTTCATCATTGACTCTATAGCACAGTACCTTCAGTTTAAAAATTGTCACCCAGTATACCTGATTATGCAGGTATGCATATCTTAGGTGTGCTCATCCTCAGTGAATGGAGTATTGGAGCAAGCAGAGGTAGGACCGGGCACAAGGAAGACGACCATCTCCTAATGTCAAACAGTGGGCGGAAGCTGTGGAGTGCAGTCTGGAATCTTGTTTGAGCTTGTACCCTGACACATTGACACCAGCACCTCTTTACCACTCCACACCACAGTCTTTTTGCTTTCCCTTTTGCTTGCAGTGGTTCAGTGGGGTGGAGAGGCACTACACACTGCAGCAAGTACTCTAAGGACACCTCTGGCCACTAAGGAGCATGGATCAGGAGCTGGCTGAATCATTTTAATGTTTGCTAAATGTGATGTGACCTAACAATGAAGTTCTGGCATACTTTTCCAACTTCAAAGTCTTATTCTACTTCCATCTCTCTTCACTCACCTCCAGGCTGATAATTAAAAAAATTTCAATGGCATCACTTAAAACCTGCATGCTACACATCTTGTCTTTTCTGTCCTTTCCTTTCCTTTTCCTGTTGCTACTCTGTTGTATAAAAACAGCTAGAGAAGGCAGTCTGTAGCAAAATGTGCACCTGTCAGAGTTCACTTCCACTTGCAGCTTTTACTCAAATTGGTTTCCTATCTGTTGCACGGAGCTGCTGGAGTCTTTCGTTTTCTCATGCCAGGAGACTATTCATGAAGTAATTCACACAGCTACTTCCCGACCCAGCTGACCCTTTTCACCCTGCACAATGTGACTTTTCACCTAAAGGATCTACTCACAGCAAAGCACATCCCCAGAGTGTTGGTATGTGAACTATTAGCTCTGCAGAGTTCTTTTTAGCTATTAGATATGCACACTGTTTTTACAAATGCAGTCACTGAGGTGTCTGCGGTATGTATGGAAAATATGTCATATAACAAGAAAAACTATCAAAACTGAGACATTCAGCGAGTCTGCAAATTCCAATATCCTGTCTCTGCAAGTGGCCACTACCGCATGCTTTAAGGGAAAGTCTAAGAAAAATTGAAGAAAAAGAATAACCTTTCCTCAGAAGGAACACATTTTTTAACTCTCACTCTTGGATGACTGCTTATGCTCAGAATCACTGAAACTCTGCCTTTGTCAGAATAATAATAAAAAGAAGAAATAGCCTATGGTTAATTCTGTGGATGGTCCCATGGCTCACGTAAATGTCTGATTCATTTAAAGTCAGCTATAGTATCGACCTCTCTAATAGGCTGTGCCATTCCTCCCAAAGGAAGGAATTCCAGAGGTTAATTATATATTATAAATTATATCCCTTTTCTTTTTAGCTGAATGCTGCTTTCCCCCACCCCCTGAAACCTTTCCTCTCCTTCACTGTTTTGTACTTTATCACATGTCTCTCACTTCATTTTTTTTACTCCTAGCATATTTTCCCATCTTAGTTTTAGTTTTTATGGAAAGCTATGGCAAGAAGAATGAATCTAAGGGCTGCACTTTCACTAATTCTGGAGGTATGGATGCAAAATACATATTTGGTCAATGCAATCTATAAAGTTTAGTATAATGCAAATTAAATCACATCCAGGCTGTGAAAACATTGACATGGAGTTAATTCCAATTATTAAAACAGCCATGGAAAAAGCCCTGAAATAAAATTTTGTGGATCAATAAATTCCTAAATTTTGAGAAGATTTCTTTTCTGAACATGCACAGTGAAGTGGTCACAGATACATCTGGCAGAATCCCTAATTAGTA
This sequence comes from Corvus hawaiiensis, assembly GCF_020740725.1. NCBI lineage: Eukaryota > Metazoa > Chordata > Aves > Passeriformes > Corvidae > Corvus > Corvus hawaiiensis. Next base: position 38,680,093 of record NC_063216.1, read on the forward strand.
TTTTGTTCCCATCTACTAAGTACCAAATTTTCACTGTTCAGTGATGCTGTTTCAATTTTAGAATATGGTCACTGTGTCATGTGAAATGAATCTTCTTACAGTGGTGTCTGAACGAAGGAGAAATTTATGCTGTACAATCATAGCTATTACCTTTTTGCAGGATCCAAATATAATAACATTTGCATATATTAGTCTTGCAAAAGCACAGACTAAAATCCTGGTTCCATTTCTGTGATGACAACATAGAAACCATTTAAAATTAATTTATTTTTGTTACGTGACAGTGGTATATATTACTATGCTATTTTATCCATTTTAATTTGAAAGTGCTTAAGGCCTTGGGTTTTTAAAACTCATTTAGTAGTAATGACCTGGATACTAGATGAATGTTAACACATCAACCACTTCCCCTTCTCCTCCCTTGCTCTCAGTCCAATAACAATTAAAGGAATTAAAGCATGTTTTATTGTATGTGTTCCTCTTAAAAACAAAAACAAACCAAACTTGAGCTCGATAATATGATACAAGGAAAAAAGCAGGTAGGGAAGTGAACATAAAGGGCAGAAACAGAAAGTAAATAAAAAGAGAAATAAATGTGAAAGAAGCAAACAAATGTCTTTCCTTTCCTTACAAATATGCAAAATAGTCATTACCTGGAAATTCTAGGGCTGTACTTTGAAGCAGGACTCAGAGATAGTTGCACAACCTAAAAGACATGAAAATTTTTCTCTTGCCATAACTGTCTTTCTCAGGTTCAGATAGCACAAAAGTAGGGTTTAGGCGATTACATGTCTAAGTTGAATTGAAGTCTTCTTTGGCATAATTATACATGCTATCATACAGAGTTTTTAATGCATGGTCTTAGTTCTATACTGCTAGTGCACTTATAATGTTCACTGGAAAAAAGAAAGAGTCCAGGTTAGCCTTGATTTTAACTAATATTCTGAATATTAATTAATTGTTAAGAGTTATTTGGTTAAATGGCAAGAGCTATTCTGAGATACTTTTATGCTCAGCTTTTCATTCTATTAACTGTCTGTTCTTCAGTGTACATTCTTCATCCGAGCAGTACCTGCAGATAGAGTACAACACTGAAAACAGCAGATATTATTCTATCCATAACTTCACTGGCTGATAAACCAGAAGCAATTTGAAAACATAAAACACATTACAGTGATTATTATAGCTTATTGCTGCTCTGTTTTTATCGTTTTCTCCTTTACATTGTAGATTTAAACTAATATTTGTTCCACAGTCATGTCCCACAGAGCAGAATGGAAAAAGAATTTTACCAAGAAATAGAACACATTCACACATACTGCATAGGAAAAAATGAAATAACAATGTTAAGGTTTTGTGAGGTGTAAGTGGTGCCAAGTTCAGCTAGACAATGCATATAGATCTAAAGCTTTAAAAAGCTCCATCTTGCAGAAATGTATTTTATGTGAGTTTAGAGATATTCAGTAGAACTGACCCTCCAAGGAACACAACTTCCTTTATGAAAGAAAAATTTAACTCTCAGAATTTTATGCATAGTACGGTTTAAGAGAACTGAAACCTCTAGATAAGCACATAAAATCACAGCTGGAAAAGTCTAGAAGCAAAAACATGAATAAAGAAAAAAAATTGCTAACATTCTTTGTGTTCTTAAATGTTAACTTTTCTGCCTGTATTGCTGTAACAGGAATCATTTAAACTTAAGGTCTATTCAATAGATATTGTTTTCTATCATTTAAAAGCACGGAATAAATTAGATTAGAAGGTATCCCTGGAGCCCATCTGATCCAAGGCCCTGCTGAAATCAGGACTAAGTTTAATGTTTGATCAGATTGCTCTGGATCTTGCCCAATCTTGTATTTTCTCTGTGTACATCTGAGAGGAACACGTCTTCATCTTCTTTATAACAGTCTATTAGGTAGTTGAATGTAGCAGCAAGACTGCACAAACCCTACCTCCTCAGACTGAAAAGAAAAATTAAAATTCACCTTTTTTCTCAAACTCTTCTCAGAAGCATTGTCAGGCACTGGAATAGGCTGTCAAGGGAGGAAGTTAGGTTGTCATCCCTGGAGGTATTTAACAGAAGTGTAGATGTAGCACTGAAGGACATGGTTTAGTGGTGGATTTAGTCCTGGGTTAATGATTAAACTTGATGATCTTAAAGGTCTTCTCCAACCTAAAATATTCTATGATTCCATTCTCCAGCCCTCTTTGTAGCTTCACCAGTAGCTCTCCAGTTTTTGAATGCCTTTCTTTTACTAGGAAGCCTCAATTTCAATGCAGCACTCAAAACCTGGTTTCACATGCCAAATAGATGGGGATAATTCCTCTGGGAATAATCTCTCACCTTCCTGTCTGTGTTTCACTGAAGCTGCTCAGTGAGCAGTTACCCCTCACAGCCGCGAGGGCGCACTGCTGACTCAGGATCGACTCGTGGCCACCAGGACTTCCAAAGCCTTTCCCTCAAAGCTCCTTGCAAGCCGGTTAGGCCCTTTCTCTTACAAGGGTTTGTTCCGCTCCAATAATTGTGACATTTCATGAGGTCTCTGTTAGTTCATTTTCCCCAGCACATTGAAATCGCTTTGGATGGTCACTTTTCCCTCCAGCCCATCAAGTATTGCTCCCCATTTGGTGTCATCCATAAACTTACTCAAGGTACTTTTCATCTAGTCGTTCTACCTGTTAGTGAAAGACATTAAATAGCATCACTTATTTTCCAATGAAGAACACGTCCAGTAACATAAGACAGCCTCTTCAGAAGTCTTGCCTTGCTGTATTGTCCCATTAGGGTCCTATTGTCCTGTAGCTGTCTCACTAATTGTGTATTCAAAAATGGGTTTATATTGCTTCAGTTCAGAATTCTCTCTTCATCCATGTTGCTTTCCTACCACACTTGTTTGCCTTCCTGTACAAAAGGACGGAGAATTCTTGTGCCCTGAAGAGATGATTCTTGAGGATTATCCAACCCTGCTGGGCCCTTTTGTTCTTCAGAGCTATCTCCTAGGAGAGTCTCCAAGTATTTCCATGAAAAAGCATAGGTCAGCTCTCCTGAAGACAAGGGCTGCTATTCGCTTTCATAGAATCACAGACTATTTGAGGTTTGCTGTGATGTCTTTTCATTGTCAAGTCCAATCTCTTCTGCTGAAGCATGGTCAGCTAGGGCAGGTGGCCTAGGACTCTGTCTAGCCCTTACCCCTCTCTCTCAGGATCTTAAACTTTAACGTCATAAACACAATGGAGGCTTCCATTAGTCTCCAAAACCCTGACTACTTTTCCTGGTTTATAAACAGCAGGTCCTTCCTGCAGAGCATGTACCCTAAGCGGCTTGCCAAACTCTTGTGTCCTTGCTTGTGCCCTGCATGTCAAGCAGATACCAAGATAAAATTTCCCATGAGTACCACAGCCTTTAACCATGAGGCTTCCTCCTCTATGATCTCTAAAGAAATCTTCATGTTTCCTCTTGTTCAGGTCCTCTGTAGGGAACATCTACCAATGCACTTCTATGTCTCTGTGATCTCAGTAAGATTATATATTGCTGAGTGCACAAGAACTTCCAATTTTACTTCTTTGTTTTCAGAGATGTACATATTCATGAACAGGTGCTTAGGACAATCACAAAGATCCACAGCTTTGTTTGGGGAAGTGTGAAAGTCTTCCACATCATGCTGTCCCTGCGAGCCTCCTATGTTCCATACCATTCTTTCACTTTTCCATGTACTTTGTGTACTCTTCTCTTCTGAGTCTCCATTTAAGGCCTCCATCATCCAGTGAATCTATATCTTGTCATTTAAATATAACCTCAAGCCATCTGTCTTTCTATGTAATATGGATCCGGGATTTTTTTTTTTGCGCCAGCAAGATCCTTTCCATGTCCTTCTCCTCCCTGATGTTACACCATGTACTCAATTTCTCCCACAGCTCTTTTGCTTGACAGTCCTGTGACTCTTAGTGTGTACAACCCACAGCTGTCAGCCCTGGGGCAGGAGAAACTACAGACACCTCTGGCAACCTGGTACTTGTCACCCTTGTCCTTCCTCAGGAGCTGTGTCTTGGTCAAAGGCAGGTCATCCTGGGGTGGGAGGTGGGGAAGGGGTGTCAGTGCATGTTCTCTTGGAAACCACACTCCCTGATACACCTTTGTTGTTGTGGGACCAGCTCCACTAGTCCCATGTGGTCACTTTCACATACCTCTGGGTGTCCTGCATGTCCTATCTTATCAGCACCAGCTGCTGAGTGCTGATTACTATCTTCTCTTGATATGCTCCTTTTCTACAAAGCGTTGGACCCAGACAATCCTAGGAATAGACCCAGGCTTTTCTTGGTGTTTCTAAGCAGTAGGACAAGAGGCAATGGGCAGAAACTGATGCACAGGAAGTTACACCTGGAAATGAGGAAGAACTTTTCTGTGTGGGTGAGCAAGTAGTGGAACAGACTGCCCAAAGATGTTGTGGAGCCTCCCTCACTGGAGATGTTCAAGAAGCATTTGGATGCAATCCTGTGCCATGTGCACAGCGTGACTCTGCTCGAGCAGGGAGGTTGGACCACATGACCCACTGAGGCCCTTCCAACCTTTCCCATTCTCTGACTGTGAAACCTGGCTTAGATTATTTTTGGTAATTAACTTAAGCTGTATAATTTTTACAAGGGCAAGAAAGAAGGACCTCCCTGCAACACAGTGACAAATGGTCCTTCAGTGCTAAAGGAACATTTTTTGCACCCACCTCAAAGAATTGTTTGGGTTTGTTTTTTTTTTTCTTTTCCTTTCAAGAGACTTGGGATAATATGTATAAAAAGAAAGACCAGCAGAAGTGAAATCTTGGAATTTGTTTCTTGGGAAATCTTCTTGACTACAAAATTTAATTCCCATTTATTTAACATGTTCTAGCCTGCTTTGAGATTTTAAAGAACAGATGCTCTCCTGCCCTTACTTCACTAACAGTTTCAATGAAACATTTTTAAATGGCAGCTATACGAATAACAATTTTCAGCAACAAAGAGCATCATTTTATCTTGTCAGAAATTGACACTTACTGTACAAGATCTGTTACTACAAAATTAATGCAAAAGCATTATTTATTGTTCTTGACTAGGAAGTAATTTGGTTTGGATGACTTGATAGTCATCATAATCTTCTATAAATATAAATTAATCTGAGCATTATTAAATAGCAGTTTTAAAATAAACAAAAGGAAGTACAAGCTATGATAAAAGCATGGAATTCTTTTTTGTAGGATATTATAAGTGCCAAAACATAGATTTAGGAAGGATTAGGAATATTCATGGAAGAAAATTCTGTCAAATACAGTTAAACAGAAAGATATGGTCTTTAGCTCAGAAAATACTAAAACTTCAGATTAACTGCTGATTTCTGAAAGGGTTTATTTGGGAAAGTATCACAAGAGGATTATACTGACTGTATTCACTATCATTTTTTTCCTAACATTGAAAACTGGACTACATAAATTTTTGTCATGTTCTAATATGGCCGTGGTCTTATAAGTTTTGTGTCAACACAAACTCTCCTTGATCTATACAGACCGAAAAGTCATATTTGCTTTTAACATTTCATCAGCATTCCTTTATTCCTGTCTGAAGTGCATAACTTTTCTAATGCAGAAAGGACCTCTGACTGGGACATTTTGAAAGCACTTTTGAAAGCACTGATTTGAACTATGCCAAATCTGATTTCATGCCTACCTCATCTTAGGTGACTAATAACAAAGCACCTATGTGACAAATATGCCTCTGAACTACTGCTTACAATGTACATGAATGTTACATAACATAGATATGTCCTCAGCTTGAATCATTATATGTAAACTAATCTCACTTCATTGCTAACACACAAGGTTTACATTGCACAACCCTATGATTCAGTTCCTGGCTTTCCATATATACAGATATATTCCATGCCATATGCTAAATATTTTTTAATCCTCTAACAAATTACTATTTCAGTTAGGAAGCACAGTAATGAAATTATTGTATTAACATTCATCCTTGAACTGAAATAGACTTGTTTCCCAAAAAAGCAAGAAGTATTTTATGTCTACTTTAAATGCCTATCATTATAAAGAGGGTTGAATAATTTTTAGGGCTGGATGAACAGTTGCACTGATACTCCTAGAAAGTGAATTTTAAGTTTGCACACTTGAAAGCTCACACCAGAGAAATTATAATTTGTGTGAAATGACATAATATATGGGATGGTAAGAATCCCAAATCTCTCAAACTCTTGACACGGAGGCAGTTAAGCAAGCCAGACAAGAGTCTGCATCCTTCACAACTACAGCCAGGCATGCACACACAATTACTTCACAGCATTTTTACACTTAAACTTTGTACTCAGAAAAAAATCCTGTAGAAACCTATTTTTTCCCATCAATATTACCTTTGGAAAGGCCTATGTCACCTGGAAAGGTAAACCTGTAGCAGTTTATAAAATTTTCTGATGCTGTTTTCTGGTACCACTCATCAATTTTCTTCACTCTGTAAAAGATTCAGTGCTACAATGACTACTGCAAGGTCTCCCCTTAGCAAGAGTACAAAGTGGTATGACAATGCAAAATGTGCAACTATCTCTATTTCACATTATTGTGCATGATGTACTATGCATTGCAAAGCCATGGCCCTATTGCAGACAGTGGAAATTTGGCGAAATTTAGTGATTTTTTCTTCACAAACCTTGAACAGTTTGAATATACAGTGTCTTTTAGGACCTTAACAATCATTTGTTAACAGTGATTTGAAACTGAATTACTGTGTTTTAAATATCTTGTTCAAAATTTACAAGTAAATAATAAATACAATAAAAATTCCTTTTATAACCAACTTCCAATAAGTGGGAGAAAATTATGTTCTTTCAGAAGTGAGCAGATAGGGATTTTGCAAACTACTCAGCTGCCTTTATTTATTTATAACTTCCAAGATGCTTTTCAACTTATTTCTAGACAATTTTCAGAGTTTGAAATGATAGCTCAGTACTTATGATCAGTCACAGAAAACAAAATCCAGCAAATATACTTTTCTGATGCATGCTCTCTAGGCTGAAGCCAAATTACCACAGAGTTTAATTTATAAACGATTTTCATCTCTTAACAACATCATTAAATTAAATTCTGTTTCCTGCACATGGATTGAGTAGGAAGGAGAGGGAGGAGATATGGGTAGTAAGTAATCCAATTTGTTAGTAAACCCCACAAATTTTAATATGAGGATCAGAGAACAGCCACTGAAATAATTTCTAATTTGTCACATTGTTATTGCACTGTTTTTTATTTCCACTCATAGTAGGTCCTATTTTGTGAATTCACATTTTAAAATCATTTTCTTCTTTGCCATATGACTCAGTGAGACTCAGTTACCAAAGATAGAAAGATATCTGACACAACAATAAGAAGAATTTAGTAATGAGTATTTTATTTCTTGGTAACTGTATCTAATGTTTTTTCTGAATTGAAATGAACAGCTCTAAGGGCCCTTTTAAGTATGACAAGAAGTGGAAGTGTAAATTTCTGGTTTTCAAAATTTATGCAAAACAATCACTAATGGTGACAATACATGACATTCCATATAGTTCAGTGCATTGATTCAGCAAATATATATCCTTCTTGAAGTGCCTTCCATGTGTTAATGTACATATCTGTACTAGAGAACCAGAACACTCTTTTACTGTATGCTTACAGCTATTACCTGGTGTGTTATGCCTATTAGAACTTTTACTAAAGACAACAGTTTCATCTTTGAAAAAAAAACCTTCCTGTTTTTCTTTATTAGCCACATCTTTATAATCAAGAATACAGATTCAAGCCTTTAAAGGTCTTTGCTGGTTTTTTCCCTCATTAAAAGTCATTGATACCAAGCTTGAAATAAATACATTAATTTTAAACCAAAATTAGTCCAAATGTAAACACTTTCTGAAAATAAGACAGCTGCTGACTTTTGTCGTATGTTCAGATACACCATTCCCCTGTGCATCCCTGACAAATTCCTTGGATGAAAAACAGCTGTTATCCTAAGAAAATGGATTTTGGCACCTTTCTGTTCTTTCACCCCTTGCCTATACCACATTGGAGATCTACAGTTTCCTTTTTTGAGTGAGACTAGCAGAAAATGTGACTGTAGCAGGTAGTAGCAGATCTGATATATTTGGTTCCAGTTAAGTACTCTCTTTAGAGACATTTACCTGACATTTTTTGATTCAAGAGTCTCAAAAGCCATGAGAGCTTCACAGAAGGAAGTAGTGAAATAGTAGCTATTCAAGATTCTGAGATTATTAGCAGTCCATTTTTACAGAGGAGTGAGCTGGGAAAAGATAGGAAGGCATGGGACAATAAACAGCAGGGACACAACAGACACAGGCACACTGGATACACTCAAATGTCTGGAACAACATGGGTTTCATACAAGAGGGCTGAAAGAGCTGGCTATTGTGATTTTTGAATTCAACTGTCTGTCATCTGCAAAGAACTATGGTGATGATGGGGAAGTGTCTGACTAGTAAAAATTAGAAAAAGAAGTCTAATGTTATGATAATTTTGTCTTTAGAAAAGGCAAAGTAGCCCATATGGGCCCAAGAAATGAACTGATCGGCATCATGTCAGCCTCTAAAAAGGTCACAAAAGATTTAGATTCTATTCCAAGTACATGAAGGATAACTGTTTCTGGCACAGATTTACAAAGAGCTTGACAAAGACAAAAGCTTTCTGCTATGAAACAAATTATTATGTTGATGAGGAGACACTGGTGGACATATTCTATCTTGTTATTAATAAAGCTTTAACAGCATTCTCATTTGAAAATTGAGAAAACACAAACCTGGCTTTGGAAAAATGAACTACTAGATTAATTGAAAATTGGCTGTTCTGCCAGGCACGAATAGTAGTGATTATTGGCTTGATTTTGGCTGACATCCTGCAGCAATCAGAGGGTTCCAGAGGCCAATATTTTGCCCCATATGTATTCAACATCTTCATCAGTCGCTTAGGTAATGGCGTAGAGTGTACCCACACACAAATTTGTAGATGATTATAAACTGAGGGGAATTGTTGGCACAGAATTTCAGTCCAGAGGGAATTAAAAAAAATTTGAGGTGTGGTCAACAAAACCTTCCTGATTTGCGTTAAGACAAGGTTCAAAGTCAGAAACTATGACAGAAACTCCTGTACATTTTTACAGACTAGGAACTAACAACCAAATAGTCTCAGTACTGGGAAGAACTTTTACTGTTTTTGCATGACCATATTTTGGTAGCTGGGGGATGTAGGGGGGATTTTTGTGAGAAGCTGCCAGAAGCTTCTCCCACGTCTGGCAGAGCCAATGGTACTGGCCCTAGAATGGATGCACCACTGGCCAAGGTCAAGCCAATCAGGAATGAATGGTAGTAACATGTAGGTTCTGGGTGTGGGTTCGGCAATCACGGTGGGCGCCAGACTGTAGGTTACGGGTGTTCTGGGGTCCTGTCGGGACGGCCGGACGTAGACGGTGACGGATGGAGACGAGAGATCTCTATAGGCAGGTCTTGGGACACAGCCGGTTTATTGTAAAGGGCGTGGGTATTGGGGCACTGCTCAGAGCTGGTAGACTCAGCTCTGAGCAGGCCCAAGAGAGCAAGAGAGTGAACGGGTGAGAGAGAGAGTGTAAGAGCAAGAGTGGAAGAGAGAGCAGGAGAATAGAATGGAAGAGAGAATGAGAATGAGAATGAGAATTGAGAATGAGAATGTCTGAAGTCCTGGTTACAATACAATAAATCATCTTCTGTACTGAATATTCTAATTGTCACTAACCAATCTAATACAAGATACAAATCCTATAGCATTTACATACAGCCTATAAGAGTTCTTATATTACCATAGAGTGTTACATCTTAACTTCTAAAAACTACTCTTTGGATCCCTTCTGCTGAGCTAGTAGGGTCTGCTCTGACCCTTGGACCTGTTTGCAAGCAGAGGGTATTGTTCCATCAAGAGGGGATTACTTCAGTCGGCCATACCATTGTTTTCTAGTTGTTCAGTAACTAAGACCTGGTATTTCAAAAGTGGCTTTCATTTCGATGTTGCCTGTAGTTTTCATATTCCCAAAATCTTTTGTCAGGCAATCATATTTCCAAGGCTTTCCTGTTTCATCTTCCCCAACAGTAACACCTCTTTGATAACATATGTGAGAAGGGAAAAAAAGTTAAAGTGCAGATGTAATTGTGGACAGAGAATATGCAAAAGGAACAACTCTGCAGACACCAAGGTCAGTGAAGGAAGAGGGAGAGGAGGTGCTTCAGGCACCATAGCTGAGACTTCCCTGCAGCCCATGGTGGAGATGATGGTGAAGCAGCTGCAGCCCTTCAGGCCATGGAAGTCAATAGGAGTGCAGAGATCCACCTGCATCCTACTGAGGAGATCCATGTCACAGTGAGTGGATGACTGAAAGGAGGCTGTGGTCCCATCGGAAGCCTTTGCTGGAGTAGGCTCCTGGCAGGGACCAGAGCTGTTCCAACAGATATAAAATCTAAGGGAAGGTAGGGTGAAGAAATGCCCACCTCATGCTTTGGCTTAAGTACCATTTGGCTTTCCTGGGTCCTTTCCCCAGGTGGGACTTCCAGTCATTTGGCCACTCAGGAGTTAGGTTAAGGGGTCCAGGGTTGGGGTGTGGAGGATTTCGTCTGGTGCGCCCGTGATTGGTGGGCACTGCAGGGCTGAGATACAAGGTGTCTAGGGATGTATGGAGCCATGCATCATCTCAACAGGGCAAGACTTGAGTTGCCCGTTTCCCCACACAAGCATCTGAAAGGTTTTGAGCCAGCAATCTCCTCCAGCCTTTCACATGGGGGTAACATGCTTTTAAGATTTAGTTTACTTCTCATTATTCTGCTCTGATTTTGCTGGTAATAAATTCAATTAATATCGCCAAGTTCACTCTGTTTATCCCATGAGAGTATTTGGTGAGTGATCTCTTCCAATCTTTAACTCACAAACCCTTTGCTATATTTTCTGTCCCCTGTCCAGTTGTGGAGGGGAGTGATAGAGTGGCTTTGTTGGGTACCTGGCATCCAGGCAGGATCAACCCACCCCAGAGCTTAAAGATTATAGTGAACCCTTGATGAAACAATGCAGTGTCATTGCATGGAAGGCAAACAGTGCATTGGTCTGTGTTGAGATGAATATGGCTAAAAGATCAAGGAAAGCTGCTGTCATTCTCTATCTGGCATTGGTGAAGTTACACCCAGAGTATGGCACAGAATTTGCCTTCCATCCATTTCAAGAAGAGTATAGAGAAACTAGAGAAGTTCAGCACAGGGCTTCTGTTATAAGCAGGGACCCAGAGCACACGTGCTGAGAAGGGAGGATGAGGGAACAGTTGCTCAATACAGAAAAGAGAAGAGTGAGGGGAAATCTAGTAAATGTCTATGGCCATTTGAAGGACAGCTACAAAGGCAACAGAACTACACTCTTCATAGTAGCACCAAAAAACATAACAAAACAAAGTTACCATAAATTATGTCTTTGATATTTTAGGCTGGAAAAGAAGTTATTAATAGTGTAGTGCAATTGCCAGCATAACACAGCATTGGAACTTGTTGCCTAGGGAGGTCAAGAGACTTCTGTTCTTGGAAATTTTCAATGCTCTGCTGCACACAGTCATTGCTGACCTGGCCTGTTATTTGCAGCAGTCCCCTTTCAAATAGAAAGTTGTACTAGATGACCTCCAGAGTTACTAAGTCTTGCTCTTTTATTGCAAATCTTAGCAATTTTTATAGGTTAGTGAAGACCTTCGATCAAGATCATAAGAGAAACCCAGATTTAATTAAAAAGAAAAAAAAAAATATATAAAGAAAACAACCAAACTAACCAACCAAAACAAAAAAAAACCACCAAAATTCAAACCTGTGGAGAACGTTCATGCAAAACAAAACCAAAAAAAAGGAACCAAAACATAGATAATATTTATAAAGAAGACCACCTGACAAATGTTCTGATATTTCAGATATTCTCCTGGTATTTAGGAGCCTTACCCATGTTCTGTGAAATCCAAAATCCTATTTATGCAAATATAATGCAGTATGCAAGATTTTATTCTGGCACAAAAGTGCTTCAGAAACAGACAAGAAAAAGAATAATTATTTAAGGTGATTTTGTGTGTTAACTTTTAGTCATATATAAACAAATTATTTTTTGCATGTTGTCTATACAATGAAATTCATACATAATATGAGAGTTTGCAAGAAAAGCAGCAGCATCCTATGATGTTTAGAGGTCTTAAAAGAAAGAATAAGGCAACATAAATCTGTCACCTAATCAAGTGCATTGTAAAAAAGAAATTTAAAAAAAACGTGTTAGTATCACCCAACAACACTATTCTCTTACCTCATTATTATAAAACTTTTTCTGAGATCTAAAATGATTGAATAAACATGTTCCTTCACCTTGTAGGATGCAGTTGCACATGCAAGCACATTGCACCAGAGCTCAGGATTTGCCCCAAGTAGTTAAAAATGTGGAGCAGTACTTTGATATTTTTCTTAAGTCCGAGGTCATCAGACTTATCCAAAACTATGCAGCATGCATTTAATAAAGGTATAGTGGTAGTAGATGGAATTGCTCTTGATTCTGCCTGCTCCTTTCCAGATAATTTGTTTCCAGGAGCAAGCAAGCACCAAGATTCCTGGACTCATAAAAACAGACATCATCAGCCTTGCGCAAAGCCTAAGCAAGGAACATTCTGACATGCCACTGCACTTCTGTTTTCCAAAACTCCCTTTAGCAGCTTTAGTTGACATCCACCTTTTTTGGATGGCTGCCCACCACAAGATGTGCAGTAGGGTTTATATGACTTTGCATTGTGTAGAACTAGGGTGCAATAAATAAACTCTGTTTTCCTGCTTTTCAATCTACACACAGCATTCAGTAAGTATTACCTTGGATACCTTTCTAATATATATTTCTGGCAAAATGACAAATGATGCAAATAGAAAATCAAATCCTGATGGTTAGTCTGAAGCCTGAAATTTCTTTCCCATAGAAGCAGCTTGAATGGGAGTGTTTCCAGAGGTTTTGGCAAATTTTGGCTGCTAACGTAAATTTCTAAGTACAGTAATAAAGAAAATTTGAAACTGAAGACTGGCAGAGTGATTGCTTGCTGTTTGGCTTCCTGTGGTTGCAATCAGAAATGACTTAATAAAGCAGCTGTGGTTCAGGCTGTGTTTCACAATTTCAGTTTTATCCATGAAGCAACAACATTATACTTGTCTGTTAAATTCCATTCCCTCATCTGCTCCTTGTTGCAACTTTGTTTTACTCTCTTCTTTAAGACACAAAATGGAAAGAGGATTATTGAAATTCAGAGAGGCAGTGTCAGTGTCAGATGAACATTAAGGGACCTTATCACCGGTCTGTGATCCAACATGGACTAATTCTGCTGACTTCTACCAGCTGTGAAATAGACCATGCCGTACAACTGAGAATCTGCACGGTGTGAGCAACAGAAGAGTGCAACCAGCTTGACCTACAAGCCAAGATTGCTGGTATTCAACAGTCTGGAGCTGCAATATGTGAGATATATGTGATATGTACTACACCCATTAGGGGAAAAATTACAGCTCTTGCCACAGCCCCATAGAACATCTTGGGTTGGAAGGGATCTCTAAAGATCACCTACTCTTAACACTCCTGCCGTCAGCAGGAATGTCTTTCACTTGATCAGGCTGATCCACTAGATCCAGTCTGGCCTTGAACACTTCCAGGGATGGGGGATCATCTTTTGAGCATAAAAAGATTAATTTCACAGTTTCTTTAGTTTTTAGAAAATTTGATGGAAAGAAAGGCCAAGGGGTAAAAATACAAACTTTTCAAGGAAAAAGTCAAGTTAGAAACATACGGAAATTTATTATATGTAAATATTAAATAAAGGCAATGAAAATACTTCAAATGGATAGCAGATTAATATAATGCAGAATGTTAAATATGCATGCTAAGAATCTCATTTTATGAGAAAATTTCTCTCAGTTGCTCTGCACAAGGTATTTTATTCTGGAAAAAATCTGTACATCAAAATATAAACAATTCCCTTTTTTGTTATAAAGAAAATATATTCAAGGTAATAATTTCCAGTTTTATAAGAAGAGTTAGCAAATCATGACTCCCATTGCTGCAACTGGTACTATAAGCTGTTAAGAATCAAAATCGCTCTCTGCTACACTGATGGAAATTTTTTTTCAAAGATTGATGTACAATATCCTACATATACTGTTTCCACTTTACAGTGTTTAAAAATAAGATATTAAGCCCGAGCTATGTCACTGTAACCCTGCTTTTACATGCCATGTTAATGCAATTGTCAGTAAATATCTCTTGTACCTTATTAAAACATTTACAGAACAGGTGATTCTCTGAAAGGAGCTAAATCAACAATGTCACCTGATCCTGAATCAATGCTCATGAGCTGTGCCAGTGTGCCAAAACAGCAGCCCACTGCTACTAGTTTTAAATACATGAAAAAGCATTTGGAAATTGTCCAATTAATTTCCTGAGAATCCAAAAGCCTGAAGAAATCTTCTATTTTCAGATATACTTACAGAATTTAATGTCTCCCTGTAGAGAGACACAACACCATGCCTCCTTACAAACCTGTGTAGGCTATATTTCAGTTCTGTCAGGGGAAAAAAATGTTAGACCTTACTGTGCTCAGTCATCTTATCCAAGGTATTTTTTCTTTTTTTTTTTTCCATCACAGCAGCAATAACTCCTAATGACTTCCATATCAATAACCGGAGAACTCAAAAATCATGAAGCATCCCCTGATTCAGTAAATCTATTACTATTAATATAACATACAAAGTCCTATTCATTAAAAAAAAAAAAAGAAAAAGGGAATTTTTGAATACTCTTCCATAATTGATTTGAAAGTGTCTTTCATCTTGGAGCTGCACAGTATTCTTCCCAATTCTACTTTTGGTTCACTCTTTTCAAGAAGTGTTAGGTAGGACCTTTTTATCCTTTCATTGAAGATTCTGGTGTCTTTGAAAGAGGCTATTTTAAAGAAATGAATAAAACACATACCAAATATTTTTGTAGTTACCACCCTTTCTGCTGGTAATTTCTCTGTTTCTGTGCAAAGAAAGGATTTGCCATGTTCTTAAAATCTAGTGCAACTCCAGGTGGTTCACATGAACAACCCTTTAGAACCCTAGTTGTTTATTTCATTAGAGTTTTGCTTTAAGGCACTTCATATATTTGCAGCTTCCTTCATTTCCAAAGTTAAATGGCAATGGTTAACTTTTATTTGGATTCAAAGATAGATGGAATCCATCCTGGAGCTAAGATTTGGATTTTGAAATTAACAAATTATTGCAATTCAGTAAAATGTATTTAGTGCAAATCAACCTTTGGCACAAACATGCAGTGAAAAATGCTATGGTAATCAATGTTATTTAAGTACCAGGGATATATATCTCAGCACACTGTCTTCTTGTAAAACATAATGAGGGCACTGGTGGATGCATTATATACAGAGGAAGAGTGTTTTCTCAAAAAACCCCAATCAACCAACAACCAACCAACCAAATTATTTGGCATACTGTTTTTGCAGATTGGGTGATATGGTTCTTTTTTTTCTCTCCCCTTGTTGCACTGATTGGCACCAGCTAACAGGAATCAAGGGTTGTTTTTTGCTGTTTTTCCCCTCACCATGTAGAACTTGATAAGCTGTACTGCTAAGAAGTTTCATTGATTTCTATTTCTTGGAAGCTTTTCTGGACTAATAATACATTAAAATCTATATAACATGGAAAATGACAAGCATTTTGACCACAATAACTAACACTCACTATAGACTCAGTCCTCCTATGAATAGGAAATCATGTGAATTTTGTACCTACTTCAGTGCCCTCCAGACCCATTTATTAAAAATCATAATATCATACCTTGGTCTTCTTATTCTACTCTTAGACATGTCTAGCTCCTGAACTTAAATAATTTTCAGAATTTTTGTAATGCTCTCAAGTGTTTGAGTCTTTTTCCAATAATAGCTATCTATTTTTCTCAGAGTGTACTCTGGTAAACTTGTACTTAAACTGGTATAAGTTTAAGTTTGTAAAATTTTCTTCAGATTGGTTATTCCTAAATATTGTGTAGATTTTTTGCTTCATTGTGTGAGGTTATCATGTTAAGAGCTGTATAATATAGAAAAATGTCAAGGATTTTGTCTAAAATAATTAGCAGTCTTTATGAACATAGGCACCGAGACAAATAAAGGAGGATTTTTTTCTTCATTTTTCATTTATTATCTAGTCTTCTGAGGAGGCTATACCCCCTATTTAAAATCCGAAAATATCTACTTTGTACTGAAGTGGGTGTAGTATGCATATTTAAATAACGGATATTAAAAACATGAATTACAACCTAACCCTTTAGCTTTATTATTTTTTTAAATGCAATAATTTCCAACAAGTTACAATTCTTATGTGGGATCAATTTTTCACAGCAGGGATTTTATCATTCTAGATAAGCTACCCACATATGAAAGCAAAAAACCACAGACACACACGATTCATTTTGTGTTTATGGCTTTGACCATTTTGAACATGAGCATTTCCCCTTTTAGTACATCTCATATTTTGGCAATGGAGAAGGTATCAGTGATAAAAATGGACACTTATAACTGTCCAGAGAAGGTTAAATCACTACTGAAATTGCTCACATTTCTCATAGATGAACTGTTTTACTTATTTACTTATTTACTTGCTTATTTTTTTCCATTAACTTTAAATCCAATACATTATTAAGATGAAGGTAGCAGTCTTTCTTAATTTGTAGTCAAAAGCAACAAAGCACACTCTGATACACACACATCTCAGACAGCTAATGGAAAGAGAAATGAAGGACATGAGAACAGTCCCCAGCAGTGTTAAATGAAGGCGCAGTGAGAGCAGTCTCAGAAGGGCTTGCCCCCTCTGTTTATTTTAGATGGACAAAGAGCAAGTACTGCATGTCAATTGCAACATCTCTATACAGGGAAATAGTGACTCGTCAGGGCTTTTTAGCTTTTTAGAAGCAAAAACCATTATAAAGCTGTCTCTGGCTGATTCCTATGGACAGCCTGTCCACATTCTTGAGTGTGCTTTATGGATCACATGTTCTCATCTGCTTTGGAAGGAGAATCAATTAACACACAAGTGTAAACCAAAGCACAGTAAATGCAATTGGAGGTTTGCTTCAAAACAATGATGAAACTTTCAACTGGAGCCCTCTCATACATTAAGAAATCCTTGTGCAAACGCAGCAAAGCTGACAATAATGTACAACAGCCCTGTCATAAGGGGGTCCCTTTTAAACTCATTGTTTGTCATGTTTAACAAGAACTGCCAATTGTAAAGTTATTATTTTCAGCTGAATACACAGGGAAGATTTGAATTCAGATAAGAAAATTTCTTCTCCACCTTCATGGCTACAAAGATGGCCTAGCGATGAGAAAGGTCTCAATTTGTTATTAGGTGCAGAAAGAATCCCCACTCTATTAAAGACACATTCCTTCCTCTCTGATGCTCCTTAAGGTTTTCCCATTACACAAGACTAATATAACAGCGTTAAAAGACTTGGGTTTGAAGTTATTTGAAGGAGAAAGGTGCAACCAGTCCTCACTGAGTCAGTCCTAGCAGATTCAGTTGTGATACCTGTTCAGGGAGTTTTAGGGTTCTCTAGAACTCATGCTTTCATGTTGCCAGTCAATAGTAAGCTAACTCTTGAATTAATTGTGGTATTGAGGTACTAGTGCTATCAATCCTACAGGTAGATGGCAATGTCTTGCTAAGAATGAAACTTCTTTCCATCCAGTTTTGGTTCAGCAGCTTTTAAACGTTGCATTACTGGCTTCTGCATTTCAAAGATCAGTATATGAAGCTCTTTCCTTGCCTCTTCCTCATTTCCCAGAGCACTGCTCAGTGTAATTTCTTGCCATTTTCTCTCAATATTTTCTTTAGAACACAACACTCCAGTGTTTGTTTTCACAAAATCAAATTGAATAACAATTAATAAATCATCATGGGCAGTGGTCCAGTGCCCTGGTATATATTAGGAGGCACTCCAGCATGAACTGTGCATATGATTTAGGCTCACCTTTGATTTTTCAGAAAAATGATCCAGCCAAAATATTAAAATTTGAAGTAAAGCACCAGACTTCTGCTGAAATACCTAAGTACAGCTTTCGTGCTTAAGATCTATTTGAAAAACTGTCTTACTTATGCCAAGTCCTATTGATATCACAAGGGCAAAAAGTACTTTACACCTTCTGGAAGTTGTTAGTTCTTACAAGATTAAGCCAATGATACAGAGTATGATGGTAAGATGGAATATGACTGCAAATCTGGCACCTGAAATTCCTTTATAAATGAATGGACTTCCTCTAGTTTGGAAGCTCAACCTATTTTTTGCTTTCCTTTCAAATATTTCAAGTTCTAAGGGTAGCGGTAAAACTTCTCTTCACAACAGCATCAGGAAAGAGAATCACAAACCTAAAAAAATTAGTTTGGGCAAATTAGGGATGAAATACATATCGATGCAATGCAACATATCAGTCATCACCTTTTTCTTAATCATTCACTTAAAAAAAGCTCCAGAACTAAATTTAGACATGCAATTTGTAAGCCAGATTTTCCAAAGTACTGAGCATTTAACAGCTCCCATAAATTCTTGCAGGGGTTGCTGAATTCTTGGTACTTGTAAGTATTCAAAACCATATATCACTATCTAAAAAAATATTTGGAAACCTAGCCTCACACATCTTTTTCGAAAAATTGTATTGTTGAGCTGAATGCATCATGGGTTGATGTAGTCTTGATTTTATTAATTGTAAGGAATAAATAATCAAATAATTGTTAACTGAGAAGTGAATACAAATTTATATTTCAGGAGTGCATCAGGCATCTAGAGCATAGAAAAATGCATTCTTTTCTCTCTTTCTGGAAACAGCTATTGAAACAAGGGTACTGGAAGTACCATTTTGTAGTTTTAAAATATGATTCAGTTTGGTTGTGTGTTAATTTTTTGGTGTGTGGTTTTTTCCCCCCCCCCAAACTTATACATGTTACAGTTTTCTAATTCACTTTGGAAAAGAGTGATCATTTCTTAGGGACATTTGGCTATATTATAAATGGTTTTGAATTACGATATTCTGAAGCCTTAGTAATTGTCACTGAAAAGATAACACCTCTCCCCTCAGGCATATATTGATTTGATCTTACATGTTCAAATATACTTCATTTCACTTTCCATAGAAAAAATAAGGTAGAGAAAAGCTCACCATCCCATCGTGAAAAGCTTGTCAATGTTGTCTGAATATATGACTTATTTTCTAGTAAAAAATAATTTTTCAAAATAAATAATGAGAAACTTCTATCTTGGTTTTTATAGAGCTTAATGACTTTATAGCTATTTCTTTCAACATCTGCAATTTTCAGTTCAAATAATTTTCATTTTATTTCTATTTATTTCTATTTTTTTTTTCATACTAAAGCTCTTGGAAGACAAGGAAGAACCCTTGACAAGAAAAACCCACTGAATCTTCAACGAGCAATGAATTCACAATAGTTTTTACTGTATGGCAAAATTCTTAGGAAATTCATGAAAGAAATTTCATGGGAAGAGAGAAAAATAAAAAAGTAGAACTTTAACATTTTAAATGTGATGCAGAAAAATTCTGTTTCACATTGAAGTCCAGAATCTGTGCAGAAGATTCTGTTATTTCTAAGAATTTTACTGGCAAACATTACCTGCGGTATCCTGGTAGTAATGAATCATTTCTGTATTTTCACATCTATTTCTAATGAGAACAGCAATCTTTTATAGCTATTTAAAGCCTGTAGATTTCCCCCAGAGTGATCCTATCCAAACATCCAGTGCTGTTGGTAATGGCTGTTTCCTCTCACTACAGACTTAAGAGGCAGTCTCCGCAAGGACCACTACAAGGGATGACACATGAAAATTCTTCCTCCTCCACTCTCCTTCCACTGGCACCCTAGGGTCATTTTCAAGTTCTGTTTGGCTCGTACTATATTTTGGAACAGGAAACTTATGACTGATTTCAAATACAGAACTGTAGGCATCATGGCATAATGTGTTGCCACCAAGAAATAAATGTAATGAACTCAGAGTAAAAATGCAGATTAAGGAAATTATACTGCAAAATTATTCAAAGAATACTTCTAGGAACATTCATACTCCAGGCTTCTGTCCAAATGTCTCTTCTACACTTGCTCTGTCGGATTTGCCTCAAACTCATGCAGGGAAAACATTTAAAAATAGCATAGAAATGTAACAGTTCAAAAGTATACAAAATAATAGCTGTTCAGTATTTTGATCACTGAGTTTCAAACTCATTTAATTAAAAAAACTTGATTAAAAAACCCAAAAACAGATGCCTTTTTGGTCTTGTTTTTGTTTCTTTTTTCCTTAGACTGTTCTGAATTACATTGTAAAATTTTATATCCTTTCAGAAAATAGACCCCTTCTGTAGCGTTTCATTTTAATGATATTCCAGACGCCTGTTACACAATTTAATAAATGCAGTTTCATAACCTCCCACTCTTTTGTGAAGAGTAATGTTGAATTATGAGGATATGAAAGATCTGTTAAGAAGAGAATTTTCAGGAGTGTTTTGCTGATATGGAAAGCTAATATATTCATTGAATTGCGGCATGTGAAAAGAAGAAAAATGAGAGAAAAAAGAGGTGCTAAATGAATGCTTTCTATACAGTCTGATGACTGTATTACATTGAAATAACTGAAATATTCATTTCTCATGAAAGTGTCTTAAATTGAGTGTCATGTCTTTAAACAAGCAAACAAAACTCAGTAGTTCTTAAGAAATTAGAAAGAAAATAAGTATTTCTACTACAGCTAAAATTTTTCAGCCTATTCTTTCTTCTTTTTTTTATGTAGACCTATATTTTTCTTGAAAACAAAACACCAAAAGAGAAAAAGAGAAAGTACAGTTAACTATCTGAAGTAGAGATACACATTAAAATTACCTAGTCTTGCATTTAGTACATGCCAATAACTTTTGAAAGCAAAACTGATGCAATAAGGTAACATATAAAACTGGACTTCAAAATGTCTTTTTTACTTTTCTTCAGACAAGTATTTCATACATATCCAAGTTGAAATGAATACATAAGTCTGTGGAGATATGTCCCTCACTATTACTTGACAACACTAAAATGCAATCAAGGATCCTCTTTGGGGACTGCATTCCCATCAAAATGCTATTAAGCAATCAATTATTTAAAGCATGGCACATGACGTTGACTTTCTTCATTATTTTATAAGAGTCATTAAACTTCAGAGTAACTACTGCATCTAATTATATTAATTATTGTTACCCAGAGAACACTGCTTTTCCCTTACAGCTCTCTGAATAATGCAAAACAAAGTACTTGTTGATACAGAACAAGATTTTTCAATTTGGACCAAAAACCGTTTAGGTTCAAATAAACAAATATACAACTTGGGTATACTAGAGATATGTAGTTATCCATTTATGTTTTTAAGGAAAAGTTTCAGAAGCCACTGAAATTATGGGAAATCTTTCTCTTAATTGCTGTTGTTTTGCATCCAATATTGCATGATATCTGTTCTGACCAGTTTTGTGCTATTATCACTTATCTTTTCTTTTTATCTCTTGATGTTGATCTGACTTCCTCCAAAAATTGAAAAGGCTCACAATGTCAAATCTTGATCTCTCTTTAGCCAACAGTATGAGTTCAACTCTTTCTGTTGAAGCTGTTATTTGAGGACCAGAGAATAAATGGTTAAATTTTAAAAATATCAACCTTCTTCTTCAAAGAGACCTCAAAACAGTCATTTTTTAAATTTCCTTGCACCTTCTTCCTTTATTAGCTATATTCCTGTTTATATAATTAACTGTCACAATGTCCTTTTTTTCCCCCCCATAACATTACATTAGGAGCCCAAGATCAACTACTGATCCTTTAAAACCTTCAAGTCTTAAGTTTCTAGGCTCTAGTCTCCAGCCTTCTGGCCTGACCTGCAATTATTTCATTTCCTTTTCAGAGGCGAGATACCCACCAAAGCTGCTCTATCTCTCCACTCCTTAGCTAGGCAGGGGAGATAAAATATGAGGAAAAGTTCATAAGTTGAGATACTGAGAGGGAGAGGTCACTATCACGGGCAGAACAGACTTGGAGAAATTAGAGTCATAGAATCATAGAATATCCTGAGCTGGAACAGATCCACAAGGATCATCAAAGTATACCTCCTGGCCCTGAACAAGATAACCCCAAGAATCACACCCTGGGCCTGAGAGTGTTGTTCAAATATTTCTTGAACTCTTGCAGGCTTGGTGCTATGATCACCTCCCTGGGTACCTTTCCCCTCAAGGGAAAGGACCTTTTCCTAATATCCAACCTAAACCTCCCCTGACAAAACTTCAGGCCAATCCTTTGGGTCCTGTTGCTGGTCACCACAGAGAAGAGATCAGTGTCTGCCCCCCCTCTTCCCTCACAAGGAAACTGTAAGACCACAATGAGGTCTCCCCTTAGTTTCCTCTTCTCTAGGCTGAACAGACCAAGTGACCTCAGCAGCTCTTTTTGTAGCTTCCCCTCTTCACCTCTAGTTCCCCACCTTGCCCTCTAATTGAATTTATTATGAGGCAAAATTAGAGCAGGATAATGAGAAGAAAAACAAATCCTTAAAACACACCATCCAGGTTTAACTTAATTTTTGATTCTCTGCTTTCTCCTCCATGCAGCAGCACAGGGAGACAGGAAACAGAGATTACAGTTCATCACATATTGTTTCTACTGCTGCTTCCTCCTCCAGAAGAGGAGTCCTTCCCCTGATCCATTGCGGGTCCCTTCCACAAGGTGCAGTCCTTCAAAAATAGATTTCCCCAGCCCCCACTGCTCAATCCAGCCAGCAAACTTTCTCTAGCATGGTCTCCTCTCTCCATGGGTCCACAGCTCCTGCCAGAAGCTTGCTCCAGTGCAGGCTTCTCATGGGATCACAACCTCCATTCATGCACCCACCTGCTCTGGCACAGGACTCCTCCATGGGCTGCAGGTCCATCTGTGCTCCCCATGAACCTCCATGGGCTGCAGGGGGACAGCTGCCTCACCACAGTCTTCATCATGGGCTACAGGGGAATATTTGCTGTGGAACCTGGAGAACCTCCTCCTTCTAAACTGGCCTTTGTGTCTGCAGAGCTGTTTGTCTCACATGTTCACACGCCTCATTTCTCCTGCCACAATTACTTTTTTTCCCTTCTTAACTATGTTATCAGAGAAGCATTACTACCATCACTGATGGGCTTGGCCTTGGCCAGCAGTGGGTCCATCCCAGAGTCACTTGTCATTGGCTCTGCTGGATATGGGGGGAGCTTCTGCCATCTTCTCACAGAAGCCACCCCTGCAGCACCTCCTCCCCATCCCCTACGAAAAACCTGGACTGCAAACTCAGTACACTATCTGAAAAGGTTCTTTAAATTCAAATACTTTTAGGAGATTGGACTAAAGTCGTGCTATTAGATCTGTATGGTCTTGTCTCCAACTCTCTATCCCGACTTTCCTTGTTTCAGCTACACCGCTGTGTATATATGCCTGGTAATGTTCTACCCAATTTAATGATTTTTTAACCTTTTTGACTAGTGCTATATTCACTCCAAGTAGTTATGAAAATTTTAATAGTAGTCTGGTGCAATTTTCCATGGAGACAGCTATAAGATGTACTGTTAAATGAAAAGACTTCATCAACAAGTGTGCCTGAGATCATCAGCAAGCCATCCTTAATCAACTGAGGGCATGTCTTAGTGGTGATTAAGGAGTGTTGATCCCCAGGAAAAAAACCACACACATGTAAGTGGACTTGTTTCTTTATGGTGCTCTATTGCAATTTTTCTTTTACCTGTAAATTTTATCACCCTTTTTCATTTATTGGCCAGGACTTACTTATATCAGCTCAAGCCTTCCTGTTTCTTAAGAGCAAGCCATATACTTGTCCAGCAGTGTTTGGAGTCACCCAGAACGACAGAAAAATGAGGACAACCTGCTTTATGTATTCTTAGCCAGCTCCTTAAAACACTTAGAACCAAGAATTTCAAGGCCTCTGATTTGATTTTCTCTCTAGGGAAGAAATGGGAAACTGGATATATATGAAGCCCAACCATGCAGGACCACCAAACATAGTAAGGGGAAAATAACAGCAAGTTGCATTACATGATACATGGGTCTCTGAATGATTGGTGGATTTCTTCCCTGAGTAACGAAGAAAAACAAGCCCATAGTCAGTAAGCTTAACTTCACTAAAAAAGGAAATATATTTCCACCCAACTTTCCTTCTAGGGAAGCACAGTTTGAGAGACTCGGCATAGAGAGCTTTATCATCTACCAGTTGTTATTCCTGAAATGAAGACAGCAAGAATGAAAGGAATAAAATCCCCTTGAGTCATGAGGAAAATATAGAAGCAACACTGATTGCATTTTCAATAATCTGTGTAAATACATAATAAGACTTTTTGATGATATTTACAGAGTGAAATCTAATGAAAAATAAATGGGAGGTGATCGCAATCTATTTACAGAGAAGCTACAAGGAGAATAAAGGACTAACTTAATCATATACATAATTTACAGCAAGTTATTCACTCAACTGTCTCTTTCTATATAGTGCTGTTTCTGTTTTCCATGGTAGTTTAGACTGAACAGTCAAAGCTGTCTCTTCTTCTTTTAATATTAATAGAGAGGGAGCTCTTCTGGAGACATGGTGCCTGATCCAAGCACAAATAGTTTATGGCCATGTATGATGTAGGTGGCATGTTGTTTTTATAAACACTCCAGTAAAATCATAAGGTATTTGAAGACAGAGTGGGCTATTGTGGCTGTTTGTATTTATTCTTTTGAATTACTTTAATCTCTGGAAGGTTTTAGGTTTATTAGGTTTTGGCTGAATTTTTATACACTGCTTTTAGTTTTGAGTCAGAAAGGAAGCATAGCTAGAAGGTGTAACTGGAATCAGTTCCAGTCTTCTCTTAGTCCTTCTTTAACTAGACCAGTTCCAAGATCATCTCAACACTTCCGTATTTTGAATATCAGCTGGAAAAGAATACTCTTTTTTTTTTTTTAACCTTGTATCAAGGAAAGAACAATTACAGTCCATGCTCCCATGGACTTTTTAAATTTTATTTTTAAAACAACTGTCTTAAGAAGAAGACTAAGTAGCCCCTTAAAATTGAGTAACAGTTCACAATCAGTACAAGTGGGCAGGAAACAAGAAAACCTCCATTATCAAGTAGGATTTCACTGCAGTAGAGCTTAGATTTTTTTATTCAAACCCATTTAGGAAGGTTCTTCAATTTTGTTCATATGTCCTCTAAGCTAAATTCTAATACTGTCAGAATGTATGAATAAAGTAATACTAATTAAACATTCTTCATGTAAATTTTTCACTCAGCTGAAACATTAGTCTTTAAATTCATTTTTGCAAACAGATTGAAAATTTTCCCTGTTGAGTTGCATTGCACCAGCCTGACTCTCAAATCTGTTGTATAGTGAATGGCTTCAAATATACTGGCAGTGTTATCTAATAAATGCATATTAATTCAAATAAATAACAGATGTTTTACTTCCCTCTGCTTACTGAGCAATTTGAGCAATCAACCTTTTTCACATGAAAATTACAAGATGTGGAATTAAATTTAAATATATAGTGCATCTAAATTCCAACTTTAATAGAAGGCTGATTCCAAAAGCCACAGGGAAAAACAGAACCATCCATAACCTCTGCCTCCCCCCGAAAAAAACTCCAGAAAACAAACCCAAACCAACAAAAAAACCTTTATTAGCTGCAATTCATATTTAATGCATTTTTTCCCTTAGGAAGCCACATACTCTTGTTGTTCTAATATCTTAGCAAACATTCATTTATTAAGATCTCTGCAAGTCACACTGCCAGAAATTGGTACAAACCAATTTTTCATTAAATGTTCAGTTCAGTCTCACTCACTTCTTGCAGCGCCCAGTCTTCATATAGTTCACATAATTAAGTATTTGTCAAGTTTGCATTTCCAGGACTTTGAGTTAAATACAAGTTTAGCTGAGACACACAATGCACAGTTTGGATTAAAGTTATTTTTAACCTGTGAGGTAATACTATTTTAACCAATAAATCTAACAACTGCATACAGTTATACAGTTACACACCTAAAATAATGCAGTGCATAAAAAAATTAAATATAATACATTTAGCATATATTTTATATTTCAGAGTAATTGTATCTTTGTGGTACTCTTTCAGGACATGTCTTATCGCTTTTACATTCTGGCAGTAAGACTTCATAGGATTTTCATGCTTTCAGTAGGTTTGTCATCACCAAATTCTGCCTGCCAGAATTTCATTTAACCTCAGACTCTATTAAGACTAGACACACATGCTTCTTTATATGCATGCTCATGGGCTGTGATCAGCAACCCTGCTTAGTGCCAAAGTACCATTTATTTTGAAGGTAATTTACTGTGATTTTAAAACAAAGTAAACTGCCCATCTTCCTTGAAATATTATCTTGTCATAGTAAATTAAGCTAGCTTTTGTTCCATAATCATTTTCTTTGCTAACACTTTGTCATCAAGAAAGTCCTGTCTACTCTGCTGCCTCTGTTTTCCCTCCATCATTCAGGCCAAGACCAGCACCGGATGTTCATCAGTGAACTTAACTAAAGCACTCAGAACCAGTAGCTTTTTCCTTAGCTAATTATCTAATTATCTTAGCTAATTAACTTCTATTGGGGTGGGTGTGTGACATTTTTACCTACCTTCATCCTGCTTCACTGCATCAGGTTCTATAGATATTATTGTAACAAAGATGTCCTAGCTCCCCAAATAAACTTATAGTTTGAAAAATCATTTTTGGTATTTCCAAATTCATCGATACCTAGTGATCTACATACCTTATTCTAAGTAAATATCAAATGTACTTAGAATTTTTCAAAAAAGTTGACAAGTTCTGAGGAAAATGTTGTTTCCCGAGGAAAAAAAAAGACAAATTTAAAACAAACCAAAAAACACAAAACCCCCCCAGCAAACAAACAAACCAAAAAACACAAAACAAAGATACCTGAAAAAAATAAATATTTCTGTTTACCGAACTGGATTTAGGATATTCATTTTGAGGCATTAAAAAATTAATCCATTCCTACTCTACTAAATTACAAGGTGCGTCAGCAGAATAGCATAACCATGTTGCATCCATGGATACAAAAGGACTACTACTAACTAATGAAAATACAATTTCCATGAAACTGTGTTCCATCTCAGAAAAGTATTTGTTTTGCCAGACTTTCAGACATTTGGCTAATAGAATACAGTTGCTTTTCAACAAGGACAGAGGTTCCCAAAATCATCTAAACCTTCATTTTAGTTCTGGTAAACCAAACTTGACAACCAGACAACAGTGAATCACAAAAATCCATATACCATTGAATCACAACAAAACATCACAAGAATTATCTAATACCTCCAGACACTGAGAGCCTAAGTTCATTGGTGGAAGCATTAGGACGCTAGACTAAAGTCTTTATAAAACAAATAGGCTTCTGAAAACTTGCTACTGAATCTGTATTTTCTGACTATGACCTATCAGAAGATTTTCAGTGATTTGAATGTAAAATGTCAAACATAATTAATGTATTGGTTTTCTTTTGCTAAGCCGATAGGGGAAGAAATTCTTCTCAATAAATTCCACATACTAAGCTCCAAATTGCCCTGACAACCTAAATTATACATTTCTGGTAAAACCTGCAAAATGTTTAGAGCTATGGGGCTTTTTGACAGTTATGAAAAGCACCAAATATTGATGACTGGAAAAAGTAATAGGTAATACAGATTAGGTCACAGTAAATTACCTCATGTTGCCATTAACCTTTCAGTTCTCAACTGCCTAATGGCCAAGCTAGAATTCATTTATATTTTTAGTAGGAAGAAATATTAAATGGAGAGTATTAAATTTATGCCTCATTTCTATCATGAATGTAGATAAAAATAATGAGCAAATTAAATGCTCCTATTCACAATAGTGCTAAAATTTTCCCCCAAGATTTTCTAGCTCTAAAATATCAATTATTTATTATATTTGAAATCAAATTTCAACTTTACAGGTAACAGAGGCTGTATTCCTTGAGCTGGCATATGTGAAGTGTTTGACATGGGGTTTATGGTCTTATTGTTTCCAAGCAGAACTCTTATATTGAAGTTATTTCTTGGTCTAGTCATTTAACTGTGCTCAACTGAGAATTTCAGGGGTTTTGACATCTATTTTCTGATTCTATTGCAAGAATAGAATATCTACTTATTTTTACAATTTTAAATACAATATAAAACTATATATATTCTGTATAGAACAAAAAGTTAAATATACAATATGAAATCAGTTGAATCAGCCATGAGACAGTTAGAAGAATCTCCATTGGGAGAAGAATTTTATTTTGGTAATGTTCCCTGCAATATCAAATAAAACATGAAAAAGCTCTGAAGCAAGATAAACTTGCAAAAGCTCTGTTATAGCTCAGCTGAGAACAGAAAAGCTCCTGAGAAAGCTTTTCCGATTGTTCTTTCCTTCCATTGAACCCTGGTGTTAAAGGTAGAACCCCTTATTTGGAAATGCTTTTTTCATAATGTGAAAACAGTCCAGTCACTATTGAACTTATCTGATGTGCAAAAATCTTTGTAACGAGGTTTATTTTAGGAGAGTTTATTTAGGGGGCAGTGGGGAACATAGGGTGGCACAAGAGTATGACAAGTAAAACTGAAGTCAAATCCTTCTCTTATGAAAGTAACTTAAGCAAGAGGCAATACAGACATAATTCTCGTCAAAATGTTTTATTTTTTAATGCAAAAATAAACACATTTAGCGAAAGAAATGGGTTTGAAACCTGCCTGAAATTAAGCTTCACCTTAAGTTTCCTCAACTAGTATGTGGAGTAGGAACAAATACAAACCTCCAACCAGAAACAGGAAGATAGAAACAGGAGCTTAGGGCTAAAAGTAATATCCAAACTCAGGATGCATTGATATAGCCTACCCCTCTCCTTGCAGTCTGCTATCAAATTGGACATTCTATCCTAAGACTGAGAGAAGTACCCTAACAACACCATCAACTCTAACCTAACCTTGAGAAAAGCTATGCTTCCATGAGTCAGCAATTTTGAAAAACAACTACATCATCCAAATAAATACTCACCAGTGCCAGCTGCAGTTAATCCCTGGCAGCTGCAGTTACTCCGTGCAGTCAATCCACGACAGGTTACCTTCAGTTTTATCCACGACTCGTCGTGCCTTGAGGTCCCCTTGGAAGAAATGTCGTAGTAGATCTACTTCATTTGCCTTTGGGGAGTGTTTATTCCTTGACTGACCAATCAACAGATGAGATATACTATCATTTCAAGGACTTTGCCTGAGGAATAAATCTGGAGAAACTTTTGTAAGTAGGATCTTTCCAGAAAATGAAGGTGGCAGCCTCAGTATTCCCTGGTTTTATTTGATTAGGTTTACCACAAGGGAGATTAAATATATCTTTTTTTCTATATCTTTTTTTCTAGAGTCTTAAGAACTGCAAACTTCATGTTATCATCTCTATAGCTTTGAAAATGCAAATGTAGAAAAAGATTAGCTAGTCATATAGATTTTTGCATTTCATACAGCACCGGATGATGTGAATTTCCTGGGTGATTACGGCACAGCCTCAAAATTCTCTGCATTGCAAAAGGATGACATTTTGTATGCACAACATATAGAACATTATTATTGTTAGTAACATGATATGAACCAGATTTACATGAAAAATCAGATGCCTTTTTTTTCTAATACTATCTTTCATGTAAATTTTATGAATGGAGACCCTTTCATATAACTATCTGTCTAGACTCTTTCCTGTTTTATGAAAGTTTATGACATAAATGTCCCTGGGGTGAGCATATATTTTTCTCTCTAGACCGATGATTCTGAGCTAATCCATCCATCTCTGTAGTATATTATCTGAAGTGCACAGCTGCCACAAGACTTGCTCATCTGTTTTTCCTCATTACAGCTGCAAAATTGTAGTACCCTCTTTCTTCTCTAAGTTTCACTTAAATCATATATTTTGTTCTTTGTTACCTTGCTTTGGTTACTTTGGGTTTGTGATTTTTATTAAAGGGTTAAGCAAAAATATTTGTATTATAGAAGTGCTGCAGAATATTAATTCAAATTATTTATTCTTGCTATGGTAATACAGGCAATCAGCAAATAGAGATTGAGTATAGACTGTGATCGTTGTGTGCAGAGTAATCTCTTCTATAGACATCTTAAGATAAATTTGGAATGCAGTAGATTGAAGGCATGCCACCACAACGACAGTAAGAAAAAATGTGAAATCATTTTGGTCAGATATTTCCCATGAAATGCCAACTGGCTTATAATGTATGATTAAAGTTCATTCTAGAGGTAGTTACACCTTAAATGAAAACTAGGTTTGCAGCTGCTCTTTGGAAAAGATTTTGCTTTCCATGCTTGAGGTACCTTTTAGAACCAGAATTCATCTTGTATTATTTCTCCAAGATTGTGTGTGTATTCTTTAAAAATAAAGCACATACTTATATGTATAAAAAAGTACCAGTACCAATATACACAGAAATTATATACCAGTACCAAAATATATAGAAATGCCTCACCAAATAGATCATCTATATTTGATGAATTTTCTGTGTTACAGATATACAAAGAGAAATTGAAAAACATGTATAAAGTCCAGTCATTATTTTTTCCTCTATCTACAATGTGAGGGAATGTCACACTTCCATGGGAACCGCTGCATCCATGAAAGACTGAAAGTATCTAGGAAAGTGTACAGCTTAGATTCAGTGGCATACTCTTTCAATAATCAGAACTATGAATGTGAGGTAAAATGTTCTTCTCTTCTTACCAGGATCTAGTTTCTATTAATTCTTGTTATGATCAGGCCCTCTTTGGGCATTGACTAGCAATGGGCAATCACAGCTGATGTTTCTGTGACTCATTCAAAAGAGGTCTGCCATGTGGATAACTCATGCCATATTGTTTCCATTCTTTCCCCAGTGTATTTGAAATTATGCTTAATAATGGTCAGAAGCAGAAATGGATTTTGTTGAACTGTAAACCAATGGCTCTTTTGAAAGTTGTTTTTATGCTGGCTCATTTAATCCAGGGAAGGAAGGGAAAAAGACTGGAACTAATTTGGGGCATTTCTATTTCTCTCTGCAGATTCCCGGAGATGCAATGGAATTATTAAGTAATATAAAGTAATAAAGTCTTCCAAGAAGTTAAGCAGGATGTGCATGCTTATCAGGTCTTTTTTTTTTAAGTTGGAAGAGAAAATCGATTGCTAAAACCAAAAGTTTCAATTCAAAGTAACACAAACCTGAATAATAAATCTCCAGGATATTACAGAGACAGTCTAAGAGCATCTATAAAATATGACAATAACTTAGCTTTAATTCAAAACAAACCATTTAATGTCACCAAAACCACTATAGGATGTTCATAAAATTCACAATGCATGACGAGTACTGTAAGTGTAATGATTCTCTGTAAAGGTCCTGAAAGAATCTGTGATTCACATACACTGGTGTTATTGAAGGACTTGGAACATTCAGGTTTTGTACTTTTTACTGTCCATAAAATATTACAGAAATTTCAAAAGGGAATAAAAAATCCAAGGAAAAAATATAGCATAGGAAAATCAACATTACTTTAAAAGATATCTCTAGAAACTAAAATCATACTATTCATTTTAATGGAAACCTTTAAGAATTACAGTGAAAAACTGCAAACAGCAAAAATCTATGAATCCATAGGAATAATATTCAAATGCTTGCTTAAAAATATTAGTTAATAATATTAGTTAGGAAAAAAATTTCATTGACCCATACAATAGGTAGTACTAAAATATTGCCTATAGAAGGAATAATTTATGTTACAGGAATTTGCTTACAAATGTGTCTGTAATTCTACACCTTCTACAATTTAGAATAATTGAAATTAAGAGGCAGTGTGGGTAGGTTCAACCCTCTATCACAGTAAGGCAAATGTCTATTTAAATCCTCAATACGTTTTGGTTTCTGCATTATAATAAGATTGAATAATGGACTATGTACATTACGTTCCACTTTTTCCTAAATTTTACATGTTCATTTTTACACGTAGTCCAAGTCTAAATGAGGAAACCATTGACCAACCCAGGATGAGAATGTTTAATTTAGTCCCCTACACTGCTGATATTTGGCAACATATTTGGAAATTAGAAGCTTTATCTAGGTCTACCTAGCTCATAGTAAGTCAGAGTGGTAGACTTCTTTATATCTTAATAGCATTTTTATGTAGTTTTTGCATTCAGTATTCTTTCAGTGGCCTGGCTTAAAAATTTCTAGTCATATTTTTCATTGTAAACCTCTTTACATTATCAGATAACATCACACAGTGCATGCTTCCTGCAAAATGCATGTGCTCCATAATAATGTATTCCTCTTCTGTGGTTTATTGTTTATGCAGAACCAACTGTCAGGGTTCATTCTTGTTATTTTTGTGTTATTTTCTTTATGTTTTATTCAGGAAGATTTCTACTGATAAATTTTAAAAGCACATTGCAAATTATATGATGAAAAGCTTGCACTATGTTATTACCTAAGAAATTGCTATAATGGTTGGGTTTTTAATAAATTGAAAGTAATGACAGTGTCTTGGATTTCCAGAAGCAGCTAATGCACTAGAAAAAAAATGTATTTTTAAAATATTAATCTAAAATGAAACATTAAGATTTAATCCTTTAGGGAAGCTTCAGTTGAAGCTGAAAAAAGCTATACAACTCTAATGTAGGCAAAATGGGATTTAAAAGTAATTTCAAGACAATATTAGAATAAGGAAAGTGAACACCCAAAGCCAACTCATTCATTCAAATTCAGTATAATTCATCAACTTCATTGGAATTCTAGGATTTTGTCAAATTTAAGCTTTACTTCATTTAAAATTTTAGGAATATTTGTTTCTAATTAAAAGTCTTGCTTATATTTTTCTTTAATAAGAAAACAGAAGAACGAACTGAATAAACATATTTATTCTGCCACTCACAAATGAGTAGACAACTGTGAACAACTTCACTGTGCTTTTTTTTCTCACCTCTATAAAGTTAAACTATTAATGAGAAGACATACAGGACCCAAACTTTGAAAATGTGATTTTTAGAATCCTAGTGTTGTCTCCTCATAGGATCTAAAACAATAACTCATTTTTTAGTTACAGATTCATCAGTCCTTTCCCTGAAGTGCAGTCTGTAATAGTTCACAAACTCCTAGGGGATTTTCAAAGACATTTTGCATTGTGTGTGATGACTCACATATTCCTAGTTCAACAAATTGAATCAATCCATCACTATACCTAGAATGGCAGTATATTAAATATTATATATTGATTTCATACCCTGAAAAATCAGCTTCTTGTTTCTGATATTCCCACTTTCTCTGGTATTAAGCAAATACTTGCACTTTGTGTAGCATCAAGACAGTTTTTCTGAGCTACAAAATAATAAAATAAAATGTGTATATGTACACACACAAAAAAATTCTATCTTATCATAATATTCCTTTACACACATTATTCCTCATTTGTCTTCTTACTCATTACCTCTGTTTTCTCATACCACATGCTATGAAGCAATGCTTTTCTTCTTAGCTTTGACTTAATAGTTTTAACAGCCTTTCCTGTCATGCTTGGAGCTCATAGATTTCACCAGCAGATTGATGGCTGGGTGGCTTAGTGGAAGCATTTTTTATTCGTTCTTGATTGCAAACATTATTAGTTTGAGTGAGTTGGCAAGCTTGGGGAAGAAAATTATAGAGAGTTTAGAGAGTTTCTTGAAAACATTCAAACTGTTTTGAAAAGCTCAGTGTCAGCGTAGTTGTAATCTCTAATCCCAGTGAATGCTACAAGTCCGCCAAGGATTTGACTCCAGATAGCAAACACTGTACGCTGCAGATATTTGGAGCTATGTGTGCACTGTCGAAACTCAATTGCTGATTGCCTCTCCAACACTGCCAAGAAGAATTCCTGAATACTGAATTCAGCCTTTCATTTACTTTCACTCAGTACTGATTTTTCAAAAAGTTGTAGAAACCAAATAATCTCTGATACTTCCATCTTTTCATCAAATTTCTTTGAAATTGTCAAGGGATTTAAAGGTCTTATAGATGTACACATGGACAACTCACAATCACCTTCCTTTGAAAGGGTGGAGGAGGAAAGAAAAGCCACCCAAAATCTGAGCTAAATTATATTTTTATAAACATATATATATGAAATGTTTCTATAACAAAAGGTTAATGTAAATATCAAAGATCTGATGGCAGAGAGTGAAAATATTCTGATACAATTTTAATAAAAAAGCCACATAGAAAGGTAAATTTCCTTTTTGGACAGATATCCTAGTACATTCTTTAGTTGAGAAAAAATACAGTTTCGTGTTACATCTAAGTTAGGGAATGGAAGTCATTACACTTTTATCTTAGTAAGTGCTTTTGTTTGAAGAAAACATCAGCCTCAATAGCTCATAATGAAGTTGTTTATTAGCATTATCATTTGCATCCTCACGGTATTCTGAAGATCTTGAAATAGATTAAAAAGTCAGTTTGGGAAACACTCTAAAAACCAAGCAGATGAGTGGATCAGGCCAAGGACAAGAGACTAATAACAGAAAAATATTAAAACTCACGCTGTAGTCACGCTGGCAGTATTTGACAATGATTGTCAGGAAAAACAGGAGTCATAGGCAATGCAGGTTAGAACATAAGTGTTTAGCTTTGTAGAAAGATTGAAAAGACAAGATTTAACAGACTTTGCAAAAAATAGTGTGAAGCTCTCCTGGGTGGGAATCAACATAAAAATATTTCTCAGAAAAATTTTTTCTTTGCCTCATCAGAAGCAATGATGAAAATAGTTATCAACACAGTTAACACGTTATCCCTGTCTGATACAAGGATTCCAATATTAGATATACTAAAGATAGATTTTGTGAATATAAAAATGGTTTTGGCTGAAATCAGGATATCTTGAAATTTTTGCCATAGAGGATTCCAGTTGATTTGGCTCTTAAATATCTTTTTTTTGTTTAAAGATCATTGAAGTCTTCAACCATTCTTTATCTCACATAGTTCTCAATAATGTGATATATAGAAGCAAGATTTATAATTACTGATATTAAAATTATGTTATTTAGGAAAACAATGACTATTTAACTTGGTTTTTTAGGGGTTACTGATCAAAATAATAGATTAAATTCTATTATTATTCAAATGTGTTAAGATCATCTCTAAGAGAATAAATCACAAAATCACCCCTATCCTTGGAAAAGCATATGAGGCAGTAGAGAATATCCTCCAGGTCCTGGCCATCGCCCAACCTGGCTGGAACCAGGACATCTCTGAATCACAGGATTATACCTAAGGGCTTTTTCCAAAACAAACAATCAAATGGATAGTTAGTGACTATTTAAATTACAGCTGACCTAGAAAATACATTTACAAGAAACACAGTACACCACAAAGATTTATCTTTTACCACGTGACTTTCCAACATGAAAAACTCAGACAATTACCATGTCTATGGAGCACTTTCAGTATTCCTGAATGTTTAGTTATGACAGTCTCTGAGGTCAGGCTATAAAGGGTGACCATCAGAAGATACCATGAGAGAATATAAAATTTCACATCTTAAATACATCAGATATTTGGCTTTGTTACAAATGAAGCTGACAGCACCCCAGATACAGCTCACCCTTGTGTTGTCCAGAACCTCCTGCTCTAGTTAATGGGGAACATTTGTTCACAGATAATGATGGAAGACTGACAAATGTTAAGCGACAGACACCTGGTGCATGTTTAAAAAAATATACAGCTGTTCCTTAATCTTAGCACATCTTTTCAGCTAGGGAAAGTACATGTCAAAAGAAAAAGGTTTCAAAACATACTGAAATCATACTGTCAAACTTACTAAATGAGATTGTCTTTCTGTTATAACAGATGTAATTAAGTTTAAGTCAGCACTACAATTTTAAACTCTTCTTTCCAAGGGAGTTGCCATTTGACAATGTAAAAGAGGAGTGAAAGATGGGTTAAAGCACATCATTCTTTCAATCCAACAGACACTTTTTAGTACTGGGGCTTTTTTATTCTATTCAGCTTTTTTAATTGAATTTCAAGCTCAAATCCCAAAAAAAAGTAACAGCTTTCATTTCTTGTGTAGATTTATATTTAACGCTTTGACACTCCAAAATATTTTTTCTTTGAAAGTACTTATAGGAAACTCTCTTGCTACTCAAAAGAAATAAGTACAGATATTAACTAGTGAACTCCTCTGTTTTTATTTCCTGTTATTATAATTGTTTTTGGTAGGGAGGCAGGTTTAGCATGACCTAGCAATCAATCATTTCTCCATGCAGCAAATGTAATGTTCTAATGTCAACGCAATTATATGTATGCCTCATTAAAATGAGGATTAAATGGAGTATATGATAGTTCTCATTTCCACATAATTCCCACTTGAATATATGATTTCATGCTTATTTACAATCTACAGGCAAGAGAGCATGTGGAAATGAGAAACCAAGCTTATTGGTCATTCCCAGCTGATCATCCCAAAGCTCATTATTACCTCTCAAACCAGACATTGTGTAAGGAATAGTCTTCTAGCTTAGTCCTGTGATTATGAATACATTCCTTGATTTTCTATTCCCATTGTTAAATAGTGAGAAGGTCTGCATACTCAGGTTCCTCATTTAAGAACAGCACAAACGAAAGAAAGGAGAGGAATTGTACAAATAAAGTCAGACTTCAGGCAATTATTTACTGCTGAATAGAAGGATGGGGAAAGAAGGAAAATTATGATCAGACAGTATTTGAATCTAGGCATTCCCAGATTACCTGCCAGTATATGTAGTGCCAGCAATAGCTGCTGGGCTTTACCACATCTCAGGGAGCATATAGTTCCTATAACATGTATGTAGAGGGGAAATGTACAGAATTAAGTGGCTGCCTGGAGAATTGAATAGAGGTACACATGCAATGCCCACTACATCTGTTTGTCAGAGCAGAGGTAATATGAGCACAGAGACATAATCCGGAGCTACAAGAAGGACAGCTGTGCAGGAGTGTGAAGGAAATCATTTTATCTATGGCACATTCCCATAGCCTGAAAGCATGATCTAGAACACAAAATTAATTCATGTTAACACACTTTTTTATAGTGTCTTCCTTCGGGCACTATAAGCCCAGGAGAAATGGAACTGTAGTATACTGGGAAGAGGAATATGAAGAATGAGAAAGACAACAACAGCAACAACAAAGAGGAAAAAATATTGGAAGAATTATCTAACAAGTCTGGAGCTTCATAGGCAATCATAAAAGATTCTTCTTTTTTTATTATAAAAGTTAACGTATGCTAGCATGTTAAACCTTAGTAATCTACCTGTTCAAGTTTCTGCATCATAATCTCAAGGATGGGTTATTTTCAAATATCTCTTTCTATGGCAATTGATTAAAATCTTCAGTAATTTCAAAATGAAACCAAGTCAAGGACAAGGACACTCTCTTTTATAATACAGTATTAACAGTAGGAATTTGGTAAATTGAAGGTCAACATCAGGTTTTTATGAAACCTACTGGTTCAGTTTTATGAGAAAAATAACCTTTGAACCCCAAGTTTCCAGATGTTAGTATTTGCTGTGTAATGGTCAAACCAGATCCATAACTGTAACACACACAGAGAGCAGGCGGGTCTCCATAATCAAACATATCATATTATTTTTTAAATATGTCATCATATCTAGGGTGTGGCATACATATATGGACAGAGCTTTTCATAAATCATTACAGCCAAATAGTCTCCAAAGGGATATGTGAAAAATTAAATTAATTTTCTTGAAATAGTGTATTCATTTTCTTTTAGTTTGATTAGTCTCCTGATAAGATAATTTTCCCTAAGAGATTTAGGAAAAAATCAATAAGCAAAGAAAAATATAGTGTTATATTGATTTCTTGAAATGTATTTAAAGTAGTTGTCTATCCCATGCTTCAGGGCCTCACCTTTACATATAAATGCACAATAAAAGAATAAAAATGTATAGGACATACGACTGAATCAAAATTGCCTTTCTCTCTTCTTTCCCAGAATCTGTGGACAGTTCAGTGTTCCCAAAGAATTTGGTATCTGGAAAGGCTTTTGGGATGGGAAGGAAAAGTGCACCAGAGTTCAGGTCTTTTCTCAGAGGCGGGTGTAGCAGCTTCCTCATTTGTGAAGAAACAAACAGCCTAGATCCTTTTTACTGATCACAGCTGCATATGTAGAATTCAAATTCAAATTCATTCAAATCTGTGCTTAAAGGGAAATCTGTGGCAGAATAACAAATAGGATAAAAATCACCATGAGCAGAGCTCAGAGGATGTGGGGGTGAAACCAACCACCCATCTTACTGTATCCTAGAAAATACATGGAAATACAATTACATCTTTTTGGGGGATCCCACAAAAACACAACCTCCTTCTCAAGCATCAAAAGCATAGTGCTTCAGATTGTTTTATACTGTAACTGAGTCTCCAGTGCTCCATGCAACCCTACAGAGAATAAAAATCATGAATGGAGGGGAGCTGGAAGCTGTGGTAGTCATCTAGCAGCACAGCACTGTTGCAAAACTCCTTTTATATTTAACATCATTAATAAACATCCCTTCCCAATGTTCTGATTTGTTGATTTTGTTGGTTTTTTGGGGTTTTTTTAATAGAATATGGCAACTTGAAAGCAAGAATACTGTTGAAATAATCATTAAGCGAACATAGAAAAAAAATTATTACCTGTCTCCAAATTATTTATAGTGTCACTGTAAGGTAATGATAAATAAATACAGATAGAGAAATGGGTGAGTACCTGGTTGGATTCTGACCTTCTTGTCCTGGTAGCTAAAAACATAAAGGAAAGGTCTTCTGGCATCCCAGCTACGAAGACTTGCAAAAAATTAAGTCTTTTGGAGATATAGCTGGGAATTTATTTCTGAAAGATAAAGGATTATTTCTAATTTCTCTTCCTACCTCAGCTCTATATGACAAAAATAAGATTTCTATGAAAAATAGACTTAGAGGAGATAGTCATAAAATTAAGAAGACATTCAAGGTTGATAGAACAAATAGCTGTTTCCCCAATCTTTTCTCGTGTCTCTCCACAAGGTTTATGTAATTACTAATACTGGATTTTTTGCCTTTCTCTCCCTTTGAAATGCATGCTTGTTTGCTTATTTCTTTAAAGACCAATGCTGAAAAGCCAATGATTTTTAAGAAAAATTACTATAAACCAGCCAGAACTTGCAATTAATGCATAAAGTTTGAAAAGAAAGTATTTCAATACAGTGCCTATGTGAGGTTACAAACCACAGTAAAAAATTTCTTTTGAGCTACTAGAGATACAGTCTGATTTCTCTTTCTGCAGGACTACATATGAATAGAAATTTTTCATTTTTCAATTTATTTTCTTTGTTTTTTCTCAGGCCTGTGTAATATTAAAAAGAATTTTAAAAAAAGATGGAACAAATCCCACTGAAACTTATGTGAGGTAAGATAGACTCATGCGCAATCCTACAAGTTCATGCTTACCCCAGTTTATGGAAACTCTAAACGAATATGGTTTTGTGTAAATATTTTTAATGAGGATATTGAATTATGAAAAATACATAGTGCTCACTGTTCAGTGAAATTGTACAACTAATATCAGAGGTACTGAAGAATATCAGTTGATAAGGCTGTCATAAGAAAATCAAATAGCTGCCTGTTGCAAATGTAGACTTGGACTGAGAAAAGAAGAGCCTCCTGTGGCTGATGTTTCAACTTACTAAGAATGTCTTCAGTTCTTGATTATGTTGGGAAAAAAAGATAAATATATTGTCAATCTAAATGTTACTTGTTGCTGTTATAGTCTGTAGATTTTTAACAGACTTTTATATGTGGTCTGTAATGTACATAATGTGTTTATTAATAAATGTCTTATGATTCTAAATATATTTAAATGTTACATGAAATTTGTTACATGAAGTGTTGCCCCAAATATTGGAAAAAATCTAAAAGGATGAAGATGATTATTTGGTGTGCACACCTGAAAGGAATTTTTTTCTTTTTTTAACATTTACTGAAATCTTGTTCAATATACATCTGTTTTCCTCTGAAACTGCCCAGAAATAGTTTTCAAGTTTGGTTTGAATTAAGTTTCCTTTGCATTAATTAATTTCTTTAGTATAATGTTCACTTAGATGTATTTGAAAACTTAATAAAAGAGTAAATTAAAGAAAAAAAAACTTTCCTTATAAGAACATTGAAAGTTTTTATAGAAAAATCTACCATGAAGAACAGACTAATTAATTCCACAGTTCTGGCTTGCAATATATATTGAGAAGAATTACTTAAAGTGCTTATTTGCATGACAGTACCAAGACATTATTTAAAACTCCTACCTACTTCATAGAGCTATTCAAGAAAAAAAAAAAAAATCATTCTTTCCAGTAGTGAGGAAATGGGTGATTTTATATATATATATATATAGACACACACATATATTCCAGAATTCATACACACATGATTTTGCATAACTTATTGTATAACTTATTCTTAGGTTAAATTAATCCCTTAACAATTGACAAGAAACATTTTTTCTTCTTCAGTCCATGGTTGGGTCACTGTGAATTTCACACTATTAATCATAATGAAAACGTACAAAAGTGTTTGTCGAATACACAGAAATAGAGTATTTCACCAGCAGGATGTATCAGAGCAGATATTCTCCCAGAGTTCTGCATCCTAATTCTAACCCACTCAGCCATTTAATTTGATTGCAATTAGCATCCTCTTTGATGATTTCTTTTCAGTCTTTTCAGCTGCTATAAAAACTGTAAAGTGATCCAAATTATATCCTCTGATCTAAGTGGAGTTTGGATTTAAACTTCAAGAAGCAGCTTGGCATAGCTGATCTTCTCCTAGGAGGGAATTCAATATAATTCTGAAATATTTGTTTAGATAGACAATGACTGAAATACATGTTATACAACAAAAAAGCATTTCAGTTAATCTTAGTACCCCGAATTACTGCTTTCATGTTGCAAAATATAAAGAAATCCCATTTAAAACTTAATTTCTTCAATCACTTCATGTCATTTTTGTAAGTATGGTAAAGTGGCAGTATAACCCAAGCTGTAACTATACAATATTCCCCCTCTTATCTGCCTCACAGTTTCAATGTAATCAGTAGTCAATCATGTTGCATGTATTTTGTAGTGCTTCTGATACAACTTCTTTTCCTGCAGGGAATTCTTACTGTTCTTGAGGCATCTCACAAGCACACAGCCCTGAGAGTGGCCCCAAGAGCCTGACTGATGCATGAACCCATTTCAGGAATTTTCATAGTAAGACTTCTTTCAGATGTTAGTCAGAATGTCTAATTCTTGCTTTTAAAATTAACCTTGGGGTCTTTTTTGCAGATGGTGCTTGATGTAGGATATCCATATAACCATACTTCACCCCAGTCTCCCTGAAGGTGCAGCGAGAGGTATATAGGCACGGCTGCCGGTGAAATCAGCCCATGAGGATAACATGACACAGCTTTTCAGCAGTTTCAGCTATTTTCCTCCTGCTACTTGTCAGTCCATAGCCTATACTAAGATTCATCACACTTTTTGCATTGTTCTCTCTGCCACTGCACAGGGTACTCAAGCACTCCATTCTCAATGTTCCTGTGAAAGCAGATGAGAAGTATTCTAAGGGGATTTCTCTCTTTCTACTCATTACAAAGAAAACCTGAGATATTTATCTCAGGTGTAAGTGTCCATGAAACAGATGCTTTCAACTAAATGAGATTAATCCACTCCCCATGTGATTAGCCCTTTTAAGATGATGGAATGGAAGCAATAATAGTAATAGGCATATACATATATATGAGGAATTCAAAGAGAGCTTGAATATTTAATTTTTTTTTCTGAATGCCAAGGTTATTTTTCAATTGTATTAAGGCAACCAGATCAAGAACAGTAACTAGATGAAGTCATGCTGCGCTCAGCAATATTCCTAGTTTTTTATTTGTTATGTAGAAATTGAGAGAGATGCCAGTGGAAACTAAAGTTACTTCTCTCAAGAAGCAGTCAAAAGGATGCTATGAACTCGTCTGCCAAATACATACATCTCAGCACAGAGAACCTATGTTTCTCTTACTAGCATTTTAATTAGAAGCTTATCTTGTGATATTGGCAGTAATGGCCATGTCAATGGTGGAAACCAATCCTATTCACAGCTTACTTCTTGTTGACCTTTTTCTTAAAAGATGGAGAAAGAGATTTAAAATGTTAATACTGTCAATAGTCCAATTGGCAAATGAAGAAAAAGGAATAGCAACCATTTTTCTTTTTCTGACATCTTTCTCTCACACTGTCAACATAAAAAATAATGCCAGCTGCTGCTTAAATTAAATGGAAACATTAAACTAGATTTTAATTAAAACTCTTTTCCAATATATGTCATTCTTTGTATGTGCAATAAACTCAGCTTGTGAAACTGTTCCGGGGTAAAACTTTGAAAATTTTGAGACAGGGAAGTGAGTTAACAAGAGCCTTCTCTGCATCACCACTCCCTCAGGGATACAGGATATTTAGAAACAACAAGGCAAAAGACACAAAGGTCAGTCAATAAGGAAAAGATCACCACAATATTTTGAGGAAGTTAAACCTTTATTTGTTACTTCATGAAGCTGTGCAGAACAGGGCATCTGACAGTCAACTTTGCCACACCCAGGATTGTGCTGGCGGGTACAAGTGGACTGCACAATATCTTTTGGACAGTCAGTGAAACCATAAAAAGATGAAGTAAGCATTTTCAAGGTTATAGTACTATATTCTTACCCAAAGGGATCCTTCTCAGGGAAAGAGAGGTCATTCAATATGATCTGATATATTTATTCCAAAACCTGTTTTGTAATTATTATTTCAGCTGAATTTCTTTTTCCAGGCTTAGATAGGAGTGTTGAGAACTCCACTGGAGAACATGAATATCTGCATCATACTGAACTTTAATTTGTGTAAATAGTTTAGTCTTAACTCTGTAGGTTAGTCATGTATTCTGTACTACCATTTTTATTTATTCAGCAGATTTTTCAGAGCAATCAGCTTTCTCTTACTTTCTTTTTCTCCCTTCCAGGTTTGATCCCTATTTCACTTTCACCATTTCTGACCTCTACTTTTTAATTGTGTTATGTCTTCCAATGTCTTTTGGTCCATACAAATATTGTCTTCACTCTTATGAGGAAGAAAAAAAACAACAATTAGTTTAATAGGTACAGTAGCATCCCAAAGACCAGCTAGGATCAGAGGCCCACATATCAGAAATGTATATGAATGTTCATTGCAGAGCCTGTATATCTTGGCTGCCCCTAAGCTGAATCATGGAGAAATTACCCAGGTGTATCTAGTTTATAACTTTAGCAGAAAACCTTGTTTTTCTGGGAACTAAATCCACCCCTGTTCACTTGGAAATTCTGTCTTCAGAGTGTAAGCTGTGACCTCAGTAAAATACCCATTTAGGGAAGGATTCACTGCACTAAGAGGTCATAAACTAAGCATGTAGTACATGCAGATAAATTTGGTTCCCCTTTTAATCTATGGGTAGAGAGGTCAAGTTACCTATTTTTCTGATGGAGATGATGTAAAATATAAGTTGTATTTTTAAATTAGGTTTTTCTCATTCTTGCTATTCTAGGCAGGCAAAGGGCTTCAAAGAAAACAGGTCCATAGAAGAGAATTTCAGTGTTACACTGCATAAAAGAGTGGGGTCAAAAAAGAAGCAGTCCAGTACTCTCCTTGCTGCTCTACACCCAGTGCATCTGTACCATGACCTCCTTCACTTTACCTCAAACAACAAAATATTTGTTCTTCCCTGTTTGCTTGCAAAGTGTTTATAAGTCTTCACCTCCGGAAATTTTTCAAAATCATAGGTGACTGAGCTCAAAATTAGCTAATCTCATTGGCACATAGCAGCACACTTCTTTTATAGGATGATTGTGCTCTAATATATCACCACTGGAAAGAAATGAAAGAACTTTCTCCAGATGATTTTCCATTCTGAGGCAACAGTCTCAGATGATATTTTTTCTTGTTATATATTTGGGTGGAAAAAAAAAAAAAAAGAAAAAGAAAGAATCGGAACCAAATCTGTTCTTATGCTTTGTTGTTATAAGTTTAAAAAAAAAAATGGAACTTTCCCTGAAAACTTCTCCCACCTTTTTTGGTCTTTGAAAAGCTGTAAAATAACTCTCTCTTTCTTGTCATATTTCAGAATGAAAACACTATTTGCAAAGAACAGTTCCTTAGAAGTACAAGGATTAGTTTCATTCACAGTCATACTCACAAAAGTTATGTATACAGTTACAGGAATTCTAAATTCTGACATGTATTTTCAGAAAGTTCTTCCTTAGGGATAGCAAAGAAAAGAGACCCTGTGATGAGCAGTTGCTTTTAACTCTGATTAACAAGATTTTCAAAAATTAGGTCAGATCATTTCATGGATTTCAGATACTCTCCTATTAAATGAGTCTGATGTACAATGGTAAGGCATCAAATTAAAGACTTTCATAGCCTCTGAGATAAGATCAATATCGATGCATCTTATCACAGCACAGAAATCAGCCTAAATCTAAAGTCTTTCTAATATTTGAGGTTCTGTTACTGTGGACTTTAAGGCTAGTGAAAAACTTCCACTCA
Organism: Corvus hawaiiensis; assembly: GCF_020740725.1. Lineage (NCBI taxonomy): Eukaryota > Metazoa > Chordata > Aves > Passeriformes > Corvidae > Corvus > Corvus hawaiiensis. Next base: position 38,724,909 of record NC_063216.1, read on the forward strand.
GATAAATAGAAGCAGTACCATGCATTAAACTAGGTTATCAGCTTTTTTATCTGCCATCAGTGAAGTTTTTATAGTGGAAATCTCTCTAAAGTGGCACTTCAAAGCCTCACTCCACCAACAAATGAACAAACAAAAGTAATCAAACAACATCTTCTTAAAGGGCTCTTAAAAGTAAATAAAAATAGAAGTAATTTTTAAAAGCATTTATTTACTGCTTCTTCTGAAGACATGAAGCAATATTGAAGTCCTTGTACTTAAACAAAAGTTCAATTCCATTTTTAGATACACTGAAACATCTACGACCTTAGTAATTTCTCCAGATTGTTAACTAAGTCCTAAGGGGTTACCTCATGTAGAAGAATGGTGTCGTCTTAGGAAGTTTCCTGGCATAATTTTATTTCAATATTCTGCCTCTCTAAATTCTTTTTCTTAACAAATATTCAATTTGGTTTCTAACTGCATTTTAAGTATTAAAAAAATTAAAATAATCTTTTCTTTCAATGCTGTCTAAAAATGGAACACTAGAACAATAACTTTAGACATAGAATCTGGATAGATAGTCACCTCATTTTTGGAGTGCAAAAATTCACCCTTCTCAGCTTTCTTTTTGTGGGGAATGAGATGACATGTTCATGCTTCCTGATCTGTATGTAAGCCTAATTCTTCCCCTGTTAACACTCTGTGGAAAATCAAGGCATTTCTACAAGAGAGCAGTGTACATGAGCAGTGAGCTTTGCTGTGTCCAAATGGATTCATGCTGGGGTGCCTGTTTTTCTGTCTAAAACCCCTGACAGTTCATCCTATGCTCTGAGGCTACCTGAGCTTCCTGTACCATGCCCCAGGACCAGAAGAACCTCCAACAAGTGACACTGTGCCATCAGCAGGTCTAGATTCTCAGGGACTAACTCTGTCCCTGTTTTCCAGAGACAGACATTTGACTAAGATGAAAGTAGGTTTGAAAAATCAGTTCAAAAATAACAAAGCTAATATTTATTTGAACAAATTATTTGATTAAAATTATGTAGTGTTTACGGAAATTATGACTGGGTCATGAATAATTCAGAAGTAGACAGCAGATTTAATTTGTTGGATAATTTGACAACAAATAATTCAGTTAACTGAAAATCATATAAATCTCACATAAAATCCCCATCTGCTGTCTCTGGAAATATTTAATATATGAATATCCCAGTGAGAAAGCTCAAATCACTGTCAAATGTTAGATGGGTTCATATTTTTTTGAAAAGAATGTGTAGATTTCTAAAAAATATAATTCAATATGGATAATTAATTCATTATGACAAATCATCAACAGAAAGATTTTGTAAGCTAAAGACTGTTGGAAACAGAAAACTAGTTGAATAAAATTAGATAGCAAACTCCTTGGAATGTGAAAATGTCTTTCACTTGGTTTTTTTTAAATAAATCACATTTGCCAAGTAAAGCGTGTAACTAAAAGACAATGATGAAGGGCATAAGGGACATTATAAAAACTGAATAATATTACATGTGGGCTGTGAAGCTGGGATTGCAGGAGGCAGAAAACATACATAGCTAAAATGATTTAGAAAAATATTGCAATGTATCGTTTGATATACTTGCAAAACATCAGTGTGTCATTTCCAAATGTAAACTGCAGCCTGGTATGACGCCAGCATAATGTACATCCTCCTCTAGTTGGTTTGACTTGTTTCTCAGGGTGGCTTTATACAACACATTGTCTTGATTTGATAGAAACATCATTTCACTTCATTTCCTATACCCAGAAATGGAAAACTTATTGAATTCAGGCTTTCAAGTATAGTATTCATTTTGTTTAGATTTAGCTGGAGTTATTGCATGAAAAGTGAATGACTGCTGGCAGACTCCTTCAACCATTTCTGGACTTTGTTATAAATACACCTACACTAGTGCATGCAGAGCAGTAATTTTTGCACTCAGTACAATTATACCAAGAATGTCTTACCAGTAAATTGAAATCAAATTGCAGTACTGGCTTTTTAAATGCACAGTGTATGTTCTCATGTGTGTGTGTGTATATATATATATTTATATATAGTATGGACCTTCATTCTACAAGATCTGAGTATTATTATATGACCCAATAAACCACCTAAGTACATATTTAATTTATCTAGATCTTCAAAGATATTATTCATTGTTAAAGTTATGTACAAGCTTAGGTGTTTTGGTGAACCAGAGACACAATTTTCACCACCTTGCAGGAACAACACCTAATCTCTGAACTTCAGAACATATATTTTAATAGACTTTTAAATGGATTGGGGAATCAAATTAGAGTTTTGGGAAAGCTCTGCTTGAAGTTCCATAATTAAACAAAACCCAGAGTCATGAGAGTAAAAGAAGGAGATACTAAGTAATTAATAGGTTAAAGTGGAACATCCTGTGATTTTATACTGAAGGCTTTCAGGTATTATGTCATGGCACAGCACAGGTTGCTTAGAAATGTTCATGTGATGAGGGCGTGCTCTTGCAATATGCCACAGCACCGCTCTTAAGGGCAGACTGAGGAACACTACTGCAACTTCCCTCCTGTTTCAGGCAACACTGTCTGTTGGAACCGTGTTATCTGATTCAGTCACTTAATGGACTCCTTGTAAAACGAAAAACCGCATTCTCCATTGCAGCCACCTTCTCATCACATCCCTTGTGGTCCGATCGGAAATTCAGCCTGAACATTCAGCCTTAGGTTAAGTGCTCGGTTACAAACTAGACAGAAGCAGTTCTTTTGCTCATTTGGGACACCAATTGTCTTGCTTGGCTTTTAGATTCAAGGAGCTGAGAAGCTGCTGAGGTACTGAATACAGAGTGCTCTAAGGTTTTTAGTGCATGAATTTACAGCAGTTCTGCAAAGAATCAAGAACAAATGGGCAGGTAGATTAAGCTCTCAAGTTTCTTCAACAATTCATAACTGACTATAGCCATGTGGAGCAGCATGAATCCCTGTTAAACTATAGGGATATTTAAAAACAAAGAATTCATGCACATTTTAAAAGTGAAATTGGCATGCAAAATCTGAAGCTGAAACTTCAGTGACAATCTCTCTCCCTCCCAAGAGAAAAAAATTAGTGAAACCATCCAGACATCGTCCTATGAAAATCCAAAATAAACCGTTAAATAGAATTTTAAGGACATTAGTAGATAAGAGAGATCAGTTGAAAATCAGAAAAAGAGATTTTGTTGTCTGCCAATCTGGTGTCGAGCAAAACTTTGGTGAAAATGTTTGGCACTGCTACAATAGTAAAGACAAAACTCCTAGCACAGAGTCACAGAACAGAAGAAATTTTAATAACATATCTGATAATTTTGCATTACATTCAGTGATATTGTAAAATTAGTATGGATTTCAGAAAAGATGATAATTTTGATTAATTTATAATATAAAGAAAAATTTATGTAGTTTCACAGGTCTGATGATACTGATATCACAATAATTGAATATTCTTTACTATAAAGGTAGAATTACTGTGAATTTATCATATTTCCTGATCTTTTTGCTCTGTTCACACAGTACTGGAAGATACCTACTTATTAATTTTTTTACAATTTTGATATAGAAGTAGATAAATAACACCTGAATTTGTGCCTAGATGTTGTGGTTTAATCCCAGACAGCAGCTGAACCCCACACAACCACATACACACTCATCCCCCCTTCCCACAGTGTGAGAAGAAAAGAATCAGGTGAAGAATCAAAATTGAGAAAGCTCCCAAAGCCGGTTTAATAGGTAAAGCAAAAGCCATGAGAGCGAGAAAAGGAATTCACTCACCACTTCCCATGGGCAGGTGTTCGGCCATTTCCAGGAATGCAGGACTCCATCACACATAATGATGACTTGGGAAGACAAACGCCATCACTTTGAACATTCCCCTTCCCTTCTTTTTACCCCAGCTTTTATTGCTGAGCACATCATCATATAGTATGGGAAATCCCTTTGGTTACTTGGGGTCAGTTCTCCTGACTGTGTCCCCTTCCAGTTTTTCGTAGACCCCCCGCCTCCCCACTGGCAGTGAGCATGAGGAGCAGACAAGGACATGTTACTGTGTCAGCACTCTTCAGCAGGAATTAAACATCAGTGTGCTATCAAAGCTTTTCAGCACAAATAAGAAACATAACAGTACATAAGGTATTTTGAAGAGAATTAACTCTATCCAGAAATGATCAGTATAATACAAAGAAGAAAGAAGCGGAACAAACAAAACCACAGAAAAAAAATAAAATAAAATGAGCAAAACATAAACCAAACCACAACACAACAGTTTTCTATTCATATGCAGTAGATATCAGTTAAAAATGGGATACAGATGGGAATTAAAAGAAAAAGGGGAGTGAGTATATTACATCCTACTTACTCAAGCAGAGAATGTAGACCTTGCTCAACTTCATTCAAAAATTCAGTGATAGAACAAAAATAGAGCTCAAAAGTAGTTTCTAGTGTACACCTGCTACAACAATGCTAATGTTAGGCACTCTGTATCTGACTTTTATAAAAGTATGTGCCAAGGTCATGTTGAAACTAGGTAAATAATTTTATCAGGCTGTAACAGAAGTCATTAAGAAGGTGAAAAATTGTTTTTTTCTAAATAATATTTTCATGCAAGGACAGCTGAAACAACTGTAAACAGCAATTGTCATGGGACTCAGACCACAAGAAAATGCCCTACATACATAGGAAGGTTTTCCCTGACCTAACTTTGAGTATGGTTCTCAGAAATTTAAAGTGAACAGATTATTATTCTGGTGTCAAATCTGTCTGTGACATATCAAATTCATGCATAAACATGTAATCTTTGTAACATTATGATATTTACATTGATGATGTTGGTAAAAATAAAGTGCTACTGGTTTATCAAGAGCAGATTATTATGTATTAATTTTATCAGACAATATAATAAAATCACATTCCAGTATAATGAGCTTGCATAACATAATCTTTGATATAAATTGCATGTGAAACTATCTCTTTCTTCCTATTCCATATTAAAATTTCAATATAAAAGATGTTTGTGCTCCATCAATTTAGTTTCAGAATTAAGATTTAGTGTATGTGTATATAAATATATAATTGTGATTATTTATTTCTGGAAAGTCCCAGAGTAAGCTCTGTCTTCCCTGTTTTAGCACTTGTACAATCTCTCCCCTATAACCTATTAACCAGATGTATTCCAGCATAGATCTAAACATATATTTTATGTGAGGCTGGTTTATACTGTAATCTTAAACTTTAGTGTGAGAAGTTTCATGCTGAAACACTACGCTTTCCATTCTTAAAGGGGCGAGGGGCAAATACTGCTCTTGTAAAATTTTTATAGTTAATTTAGGCTCTACGTTATTATAATTTGTCTCCTTTGCCTTTTTTCCTGCCTTTTTATTACAGTTTTATCTTTTATCCATTTTTAAAATTACCTAGAATAAGAGAGGAATCCTGTCTGCTTGCCCACAAAGACAACTCCATGCTTGCTATTTGCAGAAGTTGGGAGTTGCAGAACGTAGTTAAGCTTGCTCTGCATGCCAGAAGAAATGGTTCATCTGTGTCCTGAGCTCACATACAACATGGACTGAGCGAGCATCCAAAAGAATAAAGAGGCTTGCAGAAGCTCCTTTCTGTCCAGAATGCAAAGGAAAATTGTTGAACTATTGGAAGAGATTTGGGATGCCAGGATATGGAACATTAGCATAGCTCAGCCAACACAGACATGGGAAGGAGTTTATGTAAATAAAAGGATTTTTATGGACCAAGGTACTCCAAGTCACTGTCCAGACTAACAGGGATATATTGCTTTGTTCTGCCTATGTCTCTAGGTGGGTTGGGAGGTATCAGAAGGCCATCAAACATTTTCTATCTCCTAATCATTAATAAAAGGGAAAAAAGACAACATTTCCTCCATGTTTTGAAAAGAGTTCAACTTCTTGTGCTCATGATCAATGTATATAACAAAAAGCTGCTTTTTGCCTACTGACAGACATGTCACAATGTTCTTGCTACCTAATAATTATGGAAAACTCATCCCTCTAATTTTACTGTGTCATCATCGATGGCAAACTTCAGTGGCTCTGACAGAGCTTCTTTCAGCTCTGGGGTAATTTAATTTCTTTTTGCCTCTTCTAGTTGTCTGATATGTACAAGAAAAGTTTAAGAGTTTATCCAGTTGCAGTGACTGCCAGAGTAGAAGAATGATTTAGATGATCTGCACCTGAAACTACAGCAGATGCTGAGGTGTTTATCTTGAATATACAGCCTTGTTACAGGGCCGCTGATTGAGGGCTCTTTATAGCATGCAATGTCAGAAAATAAGTTTGCATATGCATTTTTTGTCCTGTCTGAATGCTTTATGCAACTTTGGCTAGAAGAGCCAAACTCTTGCCCCACATGAAATGGTGAAAACTTGATCTGAAAAATTATTAAAGGGAGGTTATTAAATCTTGTTTTAGATGCCCGTGTATATTGCGGATACCTGAATTTTTATCTAAATCTCCAAGCCTCTTCCTCATCAAAGAGATATGTACACTTCAGGGCACAACACAATTCACCAATTTCAGCTATTTTCAGTAGGAAAAATTACACAATACAGGTGCCTCTTTCCACTGTTGTATATTAGTGATATCAAGAACAGTAATTCAGGAGTGCATCCTTTTTATATGGACAAATCTGAAACACTGTCTATTTTGATTATAAAATCTCATTCTGGGATTCCATTGCCCTACTGAGCTAAAAGATACTCAGATTAACAAGATATTTGAGAAAGAAGGTTCTTCTGTTCCTAGTGGCAGTTGTATAGTAAAGGTACTGACACTTAAGGGAAATTTTTAGGCAACTGTAACTTCTTCATTTATATACATCCATTTTTATTTGTTTTCTAAATGACAGACCTCTGGGAATATTGTCCTCCTGGTCACATGCATTTTTCCTTTTAGTTGTATTTGAGATTTGAGTTAGAGTCAACTTATCTGGCAAGGAAGATAGGCAATTCTTTCATTACTTAAGACTAAATACTAATATTTGGGATCATATTCAAAGCTAGTAGCCAAATAGGTATTGTAATTTAAACATTACCTTTGATATACAATGAACTACTATTTTGTCATGCAATATCAGCAAGAGAAACTTCTTTCTTCAAACTTTACTTCTCCTACATTTTGTCTTGTCATCAAAAGCAATGACAAAAAAATCAGAAACCAAAGTGTTAGTCCAATATATTCAAAATAATTATATGATATTGAATGCATGAGCATATCTACATATTTTTGGAACAATTTTTAACTTCTTTTTCTGATAAAATCCACTTTTTAAATCCAAACATAACACATAGAACTTTTATGAAGATCAGCTAGAGAAAGTTTCTTCTGTCTTTCTTTCTTTGCCTTGTCAACTGTATTTGTGTGAATTTGATTATAGGCTCCCTCAGGCAAGGAATAACAGGCAAAAATATTTTCTTAAATAAGCCAATGTAAGTCTGAAAAAAATTTTGAGAATCTGGAAATTCTCCAGGTGCTCACAAGTGTAACTGGTTTAAATATGTTCTTGTGCCTTTGAAGGGTATATAAAAGCATGTGTACATGTAAGTTTGTTGTAGTGAAAAATAACAGTCCTCATATTGAGTAACAGTTTGGCACAACAAAAGTCAGCCTTGTTCATCTGAAGTATCCTGATAACTGATGGTTTTCTTAGCTCTTCAGGTGCATGAATTCTGGGTTCATGTTGTAAAGAATCCTGGGAGTGTAGAGACTGTGTTCTTTTTGGATTAAACTAGACTGGAAGATTTTATGAGTCCACATTACACCACTGAATATAATAGGAATGACTTACACACAACCTGATAAGGAGTGAGTAAAGCACAATATGGCAAGTCTGCTGTTAGCCAGAGTACACATTAGAGATCTTACACTGGTTTTTTTTTGCTGGCTGTGGGAGAACAGACAACAAATAAGCTTGTGTAGAGTGGCCTGGTCAAGTAGTATTTGACCCAGAGTAAAGCTTTCTTATATAAAGTTAAGTGACAAAATTATTTGAACTGACTTGAACAAAGGAGTTTATACTGGAACATTATTTTGTGCCTTCTGCCTGTAATGGTTTTCATCTAGTGCAGAGAGCCCTACAGAGAGATTTGCTGTATAAAACTGATTCATGAGCCTTTCACTCACTTGTAAAAGCTCTCAACAAATAACAGAGTACTTGATAAAGTAAAATATAGTGTTTTATTGGGTTACCAAACCAAGAACAAATAATTTCAGAATCACTACAGTATAAGCAGAAAGAAGTTTCATATTCCCTGTGATAGGTATCTAGCTATGTAATGTGGGGTTCTGCATTTGACCAGTCATTTCACCTGGCTTTTCTGTATCTTTTTCTCTCTTCAGTGATACCAGCCATAGAGCGACACCAACCATCATCTAATCTTGCAGAAAATGGAAAAGTGAATGCTTTTATTCCAGATTAACTCTGTATTATCTCATTACACAGCCAGCTGGTACAAGACTGGTGGCAACATGGCAGAGTCCATGCAGAAGAGAAAAAGAAAGTCTACTGGGGAGTAATTAGCCTCCAGATTATCTCATTTTTAATCTAAAATTTCACCAATCCCCATTCAGTGGAAGGGACAATATGTACAACTGTGTTATGTTATCCTAAAGTAAATAGGCATCTGTACATCAAAGATATTTTCCTAGCTTAATAGATCTGTCTTTTTATTTTTTATTAGAAACTTACAATATCCTTCCTAAAGGTGATTGGAATAAAGGTGGTGCTCATCTAAAAAAATGGCATTACATGAGTAATGCAAAGCAATATCTTGATCACATAATCCTTCCGTGTAACATTCCAATTTTCTCATTATTAGCAATGAACTGATAAGTGTGTCATCACTTACTCGCCTCCTTATTGGTACAACAACTGATAACCCTGATAACCTTTTACTTTAAATCCTCTGGCTTCAGGGTGCCTCATTCACTGAAGTGTGATTCACTCTTATATATTACATATAATTATTCAGTACATAAACTAACTGGCAACATAAAGACTAATGTGCCTCTTTCAGAAAAGATAGCTGTAATGATATTCCTTCTGCTTGCATCACCCTTTCTCAATATATTAAGACTTCACTCACAAACCTGTGCTGTCCATGAGCCATCAAGTTAAACATGTTCTGAGAGTTATAACCATGCTATACTTTTTTCCTACATTCAAGACAGCCTGCAGAAATAACTGCTATACTGTTTTAAATCCCAGAGAGCAAAATTTATATCTAGTTTTCAATATCAGTGATATACTATTACAGCTGGTGAGGGGTCAGTAGCTCTGACCGAGGAAGCTGTGACCGGTCCGGAGAGATGGTCCCAAAAGGAATCACTTTCCCGAGGCCCGGTGTCTTCCCTCAGCTGCTGGCTAGGAGAGCCCTTGCAGAAGCTGCAGCTCTTTAGTGATTGTCAGCTCATGATTCCAGCTCAGCTCTGCAGGGCAGCCTCCAGGCCAGACCAGGGAGAGACGAGAGGCCCGTGTAGCTGTTCCACACGAGGCAGCTTTATTGGTCCGTACTCCGGCGAAGGGGAGCCAGGGACAAACATCTCTCTGCCCTCGCAGGGGCAGGGGGCTCGCTTTATAGGGATTCAGGGGGTGGGTGTCAGAGGGTAAAGGCCAATGGGTTACAAAGGATCTGCATAGGGTCTCCCAGAGGAGTGTGGGTTTGTCTTCTTCTCGCTGTAACTGAAGAGTGGCTCCCTTTCCAGGGGGGTCCTGCTGGGAGATTGCTCAATCTCCTTTCTCAGCAAATGTCCTTCCAGGGCAGTGGCTGGGCATACCCTACAATATACTACTCAGAAATATAAAAAGGCATGACAATAAATCAAAGGTGTAGAGATAAGCATATATACATAAACCTGTGATTAAAGTACTTTTTAATAACAGGTTACTGTATCTAAAACAGAAGAAATATCAGAGAAGAGATTAAGAAAAACTATCACCATGGGATATGATCAGGAAGGTCAGAATGAAAAATGACTGATGCTAGAGGAAACAATATACATTTAAAACTGGCTGGTTTTTCCTATGATAAAAATCTCCAGATGTCAAAGTTGTTTTCATTTCAAGGATCTAACAAAACAGAAAAAAAAAAAAAAAACTTAAACAAAAAAAGCCAAACAGAAAGCCCAAATCTACCTGAAACCCTCAATGACATTCTCCATTTTAAAAATTTCTGTATAGTATCTAGGTACTCTGTGAAGTGGCAAGTGTGATTGCAGTTCCTGGAAGCTTCAAAAACCCAAGATCCAGGTTTATTCCTTCCTGAAGGAGAGCGACTTCTCACCTGTGATTCATTAGGAAATTAAGTGGCATGAGCTGATTGTTTTCAGTTGAAATTTATGTGAACAGTGAGCGTGAGTTTTACAAGAGGCTCAGAGAAGTATTTTAATATATAACAATGAGGAGTCTTTGAATTCAAGAAAGCCTCAGGAAGAAAATTACTTACCAGTATACTCAACTCAAAAAACAAACAAACAAACAAACAAACAAAAACCAGGAATGCTTCTGGAATGCTCATTCATTCATTGAACAACTTCTGACACTTAAGTTAAATCTACATGCTTACCATACTTAAAGTGTCTAAGAGGGCTAGAGACAATTTCTGGGTTTCTCTGCTTAGAAAATACACTAGCATTTTGTTTTATGAGTTAAATGTTTTCTTGAATCTCACATTAAGTAACTTACCCGGTGCCGTAAGTTACTAGCAGAGCCAAGAAAAAAATCTGGCCCCTCAATTTCTTTAGCCCAAAATCATTCTTTCTTTTTAAGGAGTATACATGTGATCTAAGAAAAGAAAATTTGATGGAAGAAAATTTTCACTTTTTTGTTTTCATTTGCTGAACTCAAGGAGAATGTTGACCAGCAGCCTGAATAAGAAATTACTTGGATTCTTTCCAGGAATTCACACAGGTTTGCAAATGCCTTTGACTATCAGTGAGGAGGTGAACAGAAGTATATATAGAAAAAGAAGGTGGTTTAATGGCTAAATAACATTGAGATGTGTTGGGAAATTACTTCACAGCATATTTTAGGTCGTTTTTTTTTTTTCTGTGAAGAGAACAAAGACAAATAAAAAGGTCAGAAAAGAAGTCACAATGAGTGTCAAGCAGATAGGTAGATTTACAAATAAAACTAAGTAATGCCTTCTGTCAGTAAAACTGCTTTTATTATTTGCTTTCAGCCAAAAACTCACAAAATATCAGCCAGCAAGTGCATGAATTATATTATTTCCTTCTCAGTGATTAAAAAATAATTGGAACATCTTCCATAAAATACAAGCAATATCATTATCTAGTCTTCTGCATAAGGTTGATTATTTGAGGTTATTTACTTGATACAATGTGAAGGAACAGAAAGTCAGATCTAACTCTAAAGTTTCAGAGTTTTTATCCTATTTGAAGGTGTCTGATCAATTTCAGAAAGTCTTTATTGCAAATACACCCAAAATGTCATACATTAAGAATTTCTGTAGAATTCACAGTCTATTGAATGTCTTTGCAGGTAAAAACCAAGTACTTATCCCACCTGGGAAAGTGCAGTCTCTTCCCAAAAAATGCAGGTTGGCTCTGTGCAACACATTTCTATCTACTACCCCCAGACTTCTAACAGAAAAAAACCCATAGTTTAAGGACGTAATTAGGGAAAAAATAAGAAAATTATACCATCCAAAAAGATGCCACCTATCACATCTGGTTTTAACTTGGTGTTACAGCTTGTCTACTTACTTTAATCTGTCATGGTTATGCTTTGTCATGACTTTTTCATGATTAATTTTCATATCTATTATACTTTGAGCAATGATGTTCTCTAAAAGAAATATTGTGTCTAGGATGCTCTATCATCAGATGAGATTGGTCCTTTGTTTTCAAGTGTTCATCTAGTTCAACTTCATTCCCAAAGGAAAATCAAGACTTAAGAGCATCCAGTACAAATATTAGGATTGGTACCTGATTGTAATTGTTTTGTCAGAATAATTAGGTCTTTGCAGTTATTAAGCAATTACAGTTGTCATCAATTTTAAATACTTTGCTTTAAAACTTAGTGGTTTATTGCTAATTGTGTGATTCAATACAAACTTAATTGGTTATGATGGTTGAATTAAAGAATGATTGCATCTTATTAAACTTTACCTCAGATAGAGTAGGTTTCTTTTACAGATTTTTGTCCCTCTGATAACAAGACACAGCCATTGCAAGGATAAATATATTCCCCTGAATTTAATATTAATTCTGTTTTATCTGAGTAATCAGAGCATGAAATGCAATGGTTAATAATAAATTAACGATAGAAGAAAGATCAAGACAGTAACTATGTTTCAGAATATACTGTGTAAGGCTTTGTTATGCCCTTATGTTTAGAATGAGGGATTATTTCTTTCCAGTAGAGGAAAAAACATGTTCCTTTCCCAATGTACTTTTCAGGTCTAATGAAATGTTTCTGAAATTCAGAATAAATTATTGTGCTGACAGGTGAAAACAGAAGTGCACATCTCCAAAGCAATTAAAGATATAGATATGAAATTTAGAAAATATCACCAAAAAAATTTCTTTTAAGTAAAACTCATCCAGTTTCATGAATTTAGCATAAGTTCACAAAATTTCAGATGGTGCAGATATTAGGCATGTACAGTGTTTTACAGTTCTACAAATACTGTAACCACCTTGATCTGAGAAACTCCCTCATGTTTAACCTGATGCCAAACATAAGTCTTTCCACTGGTAAGTATGAAGAAGAACAACCTGGACGTGGTTGTTACAGTCATTAAGCCATGTTGGGAAAAGGAGGATATGGTGTAAAGGAAGATATAGAGCAGATTTGGGATATTCTTCTCCTCTAAGGCTTTTATTCAGATATGACTTTTTGAAAGTAATTTTCTTGTGCCGAGTTAAGACTGCTTAAAGGTGCTACTGCATTGACTTTTTCCCATCATGTACAAAGCCTGCATTAACACTGAAATTCTGTTCACCTGATCCATTTATATATCTCATATGCAAACACATAGATCATATATAACCCTCTACCAGATGTACTTTAGTCTTAAATAGGTTATTAAGCTTCCTATGTTCTTTGACTTCTACGTAAGAATTTCACAGATAAATCAGAGACCATGATATAACAATTTTTTATGGACCAATATCCTTAAAATATGACCACAAACAATTCATTAAAGGACATAAAGGTTAAAGACAGAAGTCTATGACTGCTACTTCAAGAAAATTATATAAAGCTTGAAGAAAATTTTTTCTCAAATTAATCCTTACAAATCATGGACCTCAAATTTCAAGAGTTTCACATTCTGTTGTCTTTGCTAATGTATTCCTTAACAATATAAGGGGCCTGATGAAGATACTTTCATGAATTATAATAATTTACAATAATTTGGTGGCTTTTTTGAGTATAATTTTAAAAATTGTGGGGAAAAGTTATCACAAATGTTCTTGAATTCAGTCCATTTTAAGTAATAGCTTTATTTTTTTGTCAGAAAGATGAGAAATATACCATTGCAGAGCTGTGCTATATTTATTTATTTATGTATTGGAGAAGCAGCCTGTATTCTGAAGGGATTTAATCATCTCCTTCCATTTCAGTATCATATGAGTTCAGTAACTCTGAGAGACAAATAGAAATAAAATAGGAATTCCATTCTGGAGAAAAGGAAGAATAAGTCAGAGGTCCTAAAGTGTGGCTGTATTTTTATTTTGCAGTTCATGAAGGAAGAAAGAGCCTTTTTGAGAATAAATGATAACTGCATTAGTAATTTTGCAGCCCACAAAATTGTTGGATAACAAACTAGAATGGCTGGCATTACCTTTCAGAAATGTTTGAGGTGAAAACCATTTCAGACAACAGAGCCATCAATTTAGTAGGCACCACATATTCAACAAAGTGCTTAAGCTTTTTAATTTTAGACATATGTCTAAATGCCACAATGAGTGCTTTGCAGAAAAGTGATGCACGTATGTATATGCTTAAATTTTTGCTCATCTGGGACTTTAATGAATACCCCTCTGATAATCTTGACCTAATATACAGTGATCACTTTCTCTATCTCAGCTAAATTCTGTTTTTTCTCAACCGCAGATGTGAAATAAAATCCTTTAGAGACTGAGTGTAAACCACAAATTATGCCTCAGAGATATGAACCAAAGTCTGAGATAAGAAAAACTTTAATTTTTATATACTTAGGCACCAAAACTTGGAGGAAGAAATATAATTCTTACATTTTCAAAATTCATGTAAGTTTGTGAAATTTCTTTTCATGTTTAGTGGGTCTTACTCTTTGAGTGATTAGTTTCTTGGCATAAGACACAACAATGACAATCGAAAGAAACTATTCCCTTGAAGATTGTACTGTAAAAGAAGCCAGGAAACAGGATTCAGAGTTTAAAAACCTGATGGTAGGAAAGATCCTCCTAGTGTGTTACACACTTGTTTTGCTTAGACAGACAAAGAAAATTCCAACAAACATCTTAACTGTCCCTTTCCTTAACACATCCAGCCTTTCCATTCTGTAGCAGGTATAACTCTCTATTGATTTTTACAAAAGGAGAAACAGAAGCTGAAGTACATGAAGCATGTTATTGCATATGTTCCAAAATATCTGAAAACCCAATATTCACATCTTCATATGGCTGCACAAACTGGTTATAAGAGACTAGGAGAAAGACCTTAAGGAAATAGGAATGCTGCATCCAGTAAGACCTGACATGTAATCTGTAATCAGAAGGAAAACTAATCTACTTTCATATGCTTTGTCAGCCACTAGTAATCCTGCAATGACGAAAAATATAGTGCAGAGTAAATGTGTGATTTACAGCTTCCAAGTCTGACTGATGTTTTAATATTTCGTCCTGATATTAATAGAGATTATGTTTTTCATTGTTAAACACATTATAAAATGCAGGTGTTTGTAAAGATGTGACATGAATTTTTCAGTTTAGTTATCCAAGATAAAAATTTTGAAAGATGAATTGACAGTATGCAGAGAATCTCAGTTCATTTTAAAGTTACTAACAATTTTCTGTACAGTCATGCAAAATTCTTGCCCTTGGCACTACATGGCAACACACAAGACTTTGAAGTTTATAGTGACATTTTCTCTTTTCTGATGTGTTTGTGAGTGCAACGAGACAAAGAGCTGGTTCAGAAAAATGGAGAAAATTTGTGTGTTGTGGTTTAAGCCTGCCAGCAGCCAAGCCTCACACAGCTGCTCACTCATTCTCCCACCAGAGAGATCGGGGAGAGCATTGGAAGGGTAAAAGCTGGAAAATTCAAGGCTTGAGATAAAGACAGTTTAATGGGGAAAGCAAAAGCCACACACACAAGCAAAGCAAAACAAGGAATTCAGTCACTACTTCCCATGAGCAGACAGATGTTCAGCCATCTCCAGGAGAACAGGGTCCCATCATGTGTAGCAGTGACTTGGGAAGACAAAAGCCATCACTCCAAATGTCCCCTCTTCTTCCTCCTTCCCCCCAGCTTTATATACTGAGCATGATGTCATATGGTATGGAATATCCCTTTGGTCAATTGGGACCACTTGCGTCTCCAACATCCCAGGCGCCCCCAACTTTCTCACCAATGTGGCAGTATGAAAAGCAGAAGCGGCCTTGGCTCAGTGCAAGTCCTGCTCAGTAAAACCAAAAACACCTCTATATTATTAACATGGTGTTCAGCACAAATCCAAAACACAGCCCCATACCAGCCACTGATAAAAAAATTAACTCTTACCCCAGCTGAAAACAGCACACTGCGTTAAAGCTCTTCCTTGATCCATCCACTATGAACTCCAGAAGCAACTCAATGCAGACGCTTGTCAGATACACCTCTGCAAACAGAGAAGAATGTAAAATCAACATGAATGTATGATTCCAGCTGGAATTAAGTAATTGCAGTTTTTAAGACAGAAATTCTAGTTTACAAGGAGTTTCAATATATTTTATATTCTATATAAAGTAAAATTTTGAAGCATATTTTTTTTTCTAATAACAGAAAACCTGATTTTCCAACAAAGTCCACCAGTTCAGAAACACTGCCTAAACATCATTATTAATTGATCACTCTAGCTATTCTAGGGAATTAGAAAGCTCTTTCTCTATTCCCTGTTCATACTAGAGGTATAACCGTGGCAGAACAATATTACCTCTGTCGACATCCAGCAGCCCTTTACAAATTAACGAATCCTGTCCTTTTTAATGAGGCACGACATAAGCCTGCATGGACTGAACACTCTGACCTGATTCAACAAAGCACTTGAATACACACTTAATGTAACATGCTTAATATTTGAAGTAGGCATGGAGTTGAATTTGATACACCTAATTCTCCAATCTGCAGCCAATTCAGTATTCTACAATGTGTTATTTTCTAACAAAAAATTTCCATCCATTTTCTTTGTCTGATTCTCCAGCCCATTTCTACATATTAAGTAATACTTCTGATACTATGCCTGAGTTTACTGCATCCTGCAGCTAAACCTTTATTCTTTTTCTAATCCTTGCTTTTATATACTTCAAATTAGTTCTAACATCAACTAACCCTTTATTTATTGTGTAGTAAAACTTACCTAGACATATTTATTTGGTGATTAATTCAGGCTATTTTTTTTCTTTTTCCCAGCTTCTAAAACATATTTACTATATCCAATTAAGGGAAAAATCAAACACATTAGTTCCTAATCATAGGGACTTGTAACTGAATTGTATGATTCAGAATATAATTTTTTATCCTGATTGAGGGTGATACACAGAAATCTCCACATATTTGCACATGTTTTAGAAAGAACTCAAACAGCAACAGGAAGGCTGATAACATGATCCCAAATTGTTTGTAGGAATTCCCTATTATCTTCATTTTATAGTATTTTTAGTAGAAACTTTTTTTCAATAGTAAGAGGAACACTTTCTTTGATTTTTCAAAAAATATGAGTATACATATTAAATAAAAGCTTCTAGCATATTATACTCCTAACATACTTCTAGCTCTACAGCAAAAAGTGAAAGTGCAAAAATACTGTGAGAACTTAAGGCAAAAGTTGTATTTTCTTTTTTATTTCTCTCGTTTTTAGACGTCATGTTTTCCCTTAATTTACATTAAGAGACTATATCTATGTGAAAAAAACTTTTTCTTGTTGAAATCAAGTGATTAAAACCAGAAGTTTAAACCTTCACTTTTAAATATATTCATGTTTGAGTGAAAAAATAAGTATGAAAGAACTCTTCAGTCCGGTGGAATTTGCACCCATACAATCCATCTGGAGTTTCAGGCAAAAACCGGTCTGCAGCAGCAGCAGCATGTCCTTCTGGCAAGCTGCTTCTTTGACTTTTAAACCCTTTTCTAAACAAACCTCTCAAGAAAAGTTGAAAGACGGTGACAAGCTTAGGGAACTTTTGGACCAGCGATTAACCAAATCAGGCCACCTTTTTCTAATAAATATCCCTGCTGTTACCAAATTTTTCTTTCCACTGTTAAAATGTTAAAGTTTTCAGTTGTATGTCAATGCTGTATTAAGCTGATATTCCAGAAATCAACTGTGAAAGGCCCCAGATGTATTGTGGAGGGGAAAAAGGAAGCCTTTTATCAAAAGCCAGTTCCTGCTTCCTGAACTATGATACAGCTTCTAAAGTTTCCCTCCAGCTAATAGAGCACAGTCAGAGCTCAGAACATGGGAGAAGGGGGAAACACATACATCCATGCACCACATATACTCAAACAGAGTACAGTTCTCCTCACATAGGTGCAGATGGAGCGAGTGAGGTGCACTGGTCAAACGAAAACAAATAAAGATAATTTTCCAGGATCTAGTAAAAAGTCTGCCGGGCACAAATGTAGTTGCACTGTTTCTGGAAACTAGAGTAAGTTCTGTTTGAGTGAAGGGGCTATAAAAAGAGGCAATCTTTAAAGTCAAATAGTATTTTACTTTGAAACAAAGATACTCTTCTTGTTAAGTTGGAAGGTCAAGATTTGAAAAAAAAATACTAGGCTTAGAAACTGTTTTGTTCTCTTTGCCAAATATTCCAATGGGGTTTGAATGAGTTTAATTATAGTACTGCCTAATTCCATCCCATAAAATTACATACGCACCAAATACTAAAGAAAATGTGTGATTCTGTGTTATTTTTAGCTTTGTGTATTTTTCCTCCACTTTTATTCATTTCACCTTTGAGACTTAAGGTAAACTCCAAGCAGAGACCAGAAAAGCAAATCATTTCCTTTTAATTATTCCTCCAGGAAATCAGTTAATGGAGGTTCACCCTGGGTCATGTAAAACTGCTATCACAAATCTTTAAGCCACAAATGAACTAGAAGCAGAAATCTGTCTGCCACACATGGTGTGACTTTTGGTAATTTTTCCCAGGTGCTTCTTTGACTAATTGAAAAAGAGAAACAAATACTCTATGTATGGAAAAAAAAAATCACATTCTCCTTCCTGTAACACTCATGTCCTGTGCTTTCCCATAACTATGTCATTTGATACAAAACCAATATGGTGTATATTAAAAGTATTATAAAACTGGCTGATATGTTTCAAAAATTAATTGTTAATAAGGAATCACCCTGAAACAGGTGCACTTCCTGTGGATCCATTTATATACTCTTTTGATTAATTCTTTTAAATTATATCAGGAAAATCTGATATATTATTGCTGCTAAAGTTAAAGAAAAATGGATGAAAAAAGAAGCGAGTAAAGAGGAGGGAGAAAATCCCCACAAACCAGACTAATCCAGACAGCTTGATAAGGTAGACATAAATATACAAATTCTGTCTTAATATGATGAGTCGTAAAGCAAGAAATCTATCCAGGGGGGCAAGGGTTCTGTCAGGGATTAGAAAGGTCATGGTAGATAATAAGCCAAACATGAGCTCTCACTACAGATATATAGCTGAAAGGTCTAAGGTAAACTTTGGATGTTTAAACAGAGGACTATCAATTAGGAAGGATACATTACCTTTGAATCTGGCAATCATGCAACTGCAATTGTAGAGTTTTATCCCCTTTTTAGAGGTCTAGAAAGATGCTGATCAGCTGGAGAGAGTTCAAAGCGAAACATGAGATTGATTAAAAGACTAGAAAATGTTCATTATTTTGAAAGACTTAAGGAGGTAAATTTGTTTATCCTAACAGTAAGAGGAAATATAATCCTAGTGTATATCTAGATGGGAAAAGAATGTCGTTAATAGAGACTTCTCATTCCAATTATAAAATAGAATGGCTTAAAGTGAAAACCAGATCATTTCATTCTCCAGTTAAGTAAATGCAGGACAAAATTAAGAAAACAAGAAATATGTCTCTGTGCATTGCATTGCCTTTCTATAAAAAAAGGAAATATGCCACTACTAATTTTAACCTGTCAGTACCATTGAGGAACTGAATTTATAAGAACAGAGATATTCTACAAAAACTTTAGACACATTCTGGTGTGAAGTCAAGAATGACAAATACAATGTCTTAATAAAATTCTAGAATGAAAGAGCTATGAATGGTTTAAACTTTAAAATATTAATAAAATAATTTATTTTTAAAATAAATTATTTAAAATAATTTATTTAAAAATAAAAAAAAACCAAAAACCTGGTATGCAATACTCAGGAAGACAAAATAAACAAAAAACCTGATGAAAGAAGAAGGAAGTTCAATTTCTAAAATGGGATGTGCTTCATGCCTCAAGCACGAATATGAGAATACAATGTGATTTATATTATTCCAAATGTGATTGCAAATCTGTTCATCTTTGGGTCTTACACGGCAGATTTCTGGTACAAAGGTTTCACTTGTAAGAACACTGAATATTCAAGATGAATTCCATGTGCAAGTATAATATTTCCGTTTTTCTCCAATATATGTGTCAATCTTCATGGTTTTTTTCAGGTCTGTGGTCATTGCATAATTCAATAAATGTCTTAATCCAAATGCAAACATTTCATTGCACAGGTCATGTCCTTTAATGATATGAGTCACTGTGCTTATTCAATTAACCTGCGTTGTTACTGGGTGTAATACTTGCGCCTTTGATTTCAGTAAAGTATCTTTTCAGGAGTCCCAGTAGATTCCCATGAAACCTTGACTCTTCCCCTTTGCTACTGCACTTGGCAAAGACCATCTACATACTTACCACTTGAAAATGGAATATATTTAAATAATCTAGTAAATTCTAAGTCCAAGTTTTGTTTTCTAAGTCACTTGGCACAGGCTTATAAGAAAATTTCCACTTCTTATACAATAAAATATCTGCTCATTCAGATCAATATGTCAGCATGCCATCTTCCTCTAGCCTAACACTGGTCTGTCATTGGTCAGATACACAAAAATTTCTAAGATGTGCAAAACTGCTCTATGAATCAGAGAATAGGGCAGCAACACATTTTGTATAAACAATGCAGTATAAACACTTCAGTCTCCCAGAACCTTATTCAATTAGCTAAATGTAAAAACTGGTATGATAATAACTTTATTGCATGATAAGACAAACACACATGCATCAGCATATTTAATTGGTGGACAAATCCTCCAAACGTTACCTCAAAAGCCAGTACAAGGTTACTTCACATTCAGTAACTGTGGAATCTTTCAGGAAATTGCTTTATGCTCACCAGAGTCTACAATTCTCCTTAAAGTAAAAATAGAGTTACTCTCCCTCTTGGTTTTAAAGGAGGCTTTCCTATTGTGGATAAATATGAGTGATTCATGGGTCTTCTGAAATGGAAAGATAGGGAACATCATAAAAAGAAATTTGGCATTAACATTAACACTTTATTATTTTGACAGCATCAAAACATCGTATTAATGGAAATAAAGACATTGTCCAGTCCATTTATAGGATGCAGATTTTTTTCAATCAAATGAGGGGGGTGTGGCTGTAATCTTTGCAAAGTATATAATGTATATTTTTATATATAGAATAATAAAATATACTCATTAAACAGTTAAATTAATGGGCTGGTGGCAGTCAGTGGATTCAACTAAAGGATGTATTAAATAAATTAATGATGAGGGAAGCAGAAAAATAAAACCAAGACAAAAAGATAGGGATGCTATCATTCCTAGAATTGTATGGTTTATTGTTATTCCAGCTCCCTTTGTTTGTTAATAAAACAAAATGTGAAATCAGAGGGATTTAATGATAAGAAACCATGCAAAACTATCCTGAAAGTAAACAGGTGTAATTAAAAAGACAGATTTCCATCATACACAGAAAGGATTTGAACAGCACAGTCTCAAACAATTTAGTCTTAAGAGCAATTCTTTGTCAACTACCCTTTTCTTCCTGGCTATCAAAAATCCTGGCTTAAAGCTAAGAGTTGTTGTTGCATTGTCAACAATATACAAATATTTCACAGACTGAAAGTGGAAAACATAGAGAGAGAGGGGGAATAAAAAGCAACTTCAAATCCATTTGACCAATAATATGAGAAAATAAGTATACATTATATCTGGGATTTTGGAAAAGTCAGAACAAACATAAGTTTGGTTGTTGTAAGAATTTATTCTGCTGCTTAATATTTAGGATTTATATATTTAAAACAGAATGAGTTTTTATCTTTATGTTTTCCAAATGTGAAAATCTGGAAATAATTAAGCCATTATTTTCACATCTCCCTTAAGCAGATTTTTTTTTTCTTTGTTGCAGCTAGGTTTTTAAAAAAAAGTATTATCTTTTTTTTTTCCAAACTGGCAGTAATTATAGCCAGGTCCAGGGAAGGTCCTTGCACTAGGCTGGGAGATATCTGGGAAACTTAGTATAGCAAACTAAAATGCAAGAAAATGATACAGAAGCTGCTGTAATTGATGGAAAGTACACAGATAGATACTGTATATCAAGCTTTTATCTATGACTCTCAAAAACTTAATGGAAGACAACTACTTTTGAATGGTTCCTTAAGGGCTAAACACTCGTGTAATTTTTTATTTTCCATGAGGACAATTTGCATGAGTACGAGTACTGCTCCTGGTAAATCTTTGTGACTTCCACTATTTACCTATAAATGATGAGTCGTACGAATGGAAAGCACATTATGTGAACTACATAAACATGAACTAAGAGAATATCTCAGTTTGTACCTGATTAGATATTAGAAACATTAGATAAGCCCTTTAGGAAGTTACCATGAAGAGCTAAAGTAAGAGTATGACCTTAATCACAAAATAGTTGAGATCGGAAGGGATGTCTAGAGGTCATCTTGTCCAACCCTTGTGCTCAAGGACAAACATCTAGGACCAATTGCCCAGGACCATCTCCAGATGGCTTTTGAACATCTCTAAGGATGGAGACTCCACAACCTTTCTAGGCAGCTCTCAGTCACCCTCACAGTAAAAAGTATTTCCTGATGCTCAGAGGGAACCTCCTGTGTTTCAGCTTGTGCCCATGGCCTCTTGTCCTTTTACAGGACACCACTGAAAAAAGCCTGACTCCATCCTCTTTGAGCCCTCCAACAGGTATTTTTACACATTGATAAGATCCATTCTGAGCCCTCTCTAGATGAAAAAAAATCCTATCTGTCAGCCTTTCTTTGCAGGAGAGATGCTCCATGTTTGTGACCCTTCACTGGACCCCATCCAGTATGTCTGCATCTCTCTTTTACAGGGGAGCCCAGAACTGGACACAGTGCTTCAGTTGTGGCCCCATCAGGGCTCAGTAGAGGAGAAGCATCTACTCTTGATCTGCTGGCCATGCTTTGTCTTACGAAGTTTGGGACCTGTTAGCCTTTTTTTTCCAAAAGGGCACATTTCTGGCTCATGTTCAACTTAGTGTTTACCAGGAGCCTCAGGTCCTTTTCTGTCAATTTGTTTTTCAGATGTACTAGTATCTGGTGGTTTTGTTCCCTAGGTGTAGGACTTTGCACTTTCCTTTTCACAAATAACAATCCATCACTTGCCAGCCTGCTTGTAGGAATGGATTTCAAGTCTGTTGGGAATGTCATCTTTGTAAGGGTCATTTTTTTTTTGGGCCAAAGTTTGCTGTCTAGAGATTGCCTGTAGTTTTCCTTGCTTCAAATCTATAGATATTACTAAGATCTGATCTTTCATGGATTTCAACAGGATCAAATTATTAAAGCATTTGGATATTCTTGTGATCTCTGAGTAGACTGAATCCTGTAATTACTGTGCTCTGACCTGTCTCATTCTGACCCTGCATTTGAAACCTCTTGTTCTGGAAAACAAAACTCCTTTTCCTGATATGAAATAAAGTGAGAAGAGCTTATATCAGTCCAGTATGAATAATTAAAAAAGGTGGAATTTATCAAATTATCAAAATTTGATTAATAAATCAGTTTGCAGTCTAGGTTATAGTTGAACGCCTTTATTCATTCAAGATGGTGTGGGAGTGGGGGCGTTCCCCTGAAAATCATAGAGTATGTTCACAAGATGGTTAACAATAGATTTATAATCTTCCTAACACTATATGTAACTTAACAAAACACAGTAAAATTGATTTTTCAATGTGGTTGGTGTTTTCTGTGAAATATTGCAAAGATTCATTCTATTAAAATTTCAACACTGGCTGTTCTCTTTGCAGATTTTCTTTTTTCTGAAGGCAACATTTCAAGGCAAGAAGCAGTGATTTTCCATTTTTTCTAACATTACTTACTAAATTTGTGACCATTATTCCTATCATCCATCTATCTCCTGCTTGTAAATGCAAATTCTTATATATTGTCAATCTACCACCTAGAATTTAAGAGTGTATCTTATTGTTATGCAGCATTCTAGAAGTATCCAAGGTAAAACAAAACTGAATGTAGCAGGACTTAACTTTATGTACCATCTACACCATATTCATAAAAATCTGGAAATCATTCAGAGGTAGTAAGTATGGAATCCCATGAAGCTGCTTACAGGGACTCTTAGGGGTCATATAGCACTTCAGTGTTTATGAATGTACTAGCTGTTGTCTGTGAATGTGCTCTGCCCTTGTATACTGCCCGCTTATGAATGTACTTCTTTACCCTTCTCAATTTCTGCACTGCTAAGGCTACCCTGACTAATGTGTGTGCCACAATATCATATATCCAGGTTTTATTGAGCTGTGGACTCATGAGGTTATGAAAGTATAAAGTGTGCTTCCAAACTCAGGAGGGTGGTAAACTCAGCTTTATCTATTTAGTCAGAAATCAGTAGAATACTAGTGACTATTTTTTCAAGCAGTCCCTTGGGGCTTTAAGCCTTTGGAATAGGAAACAAAAAAATGAAGACCTTCGTTTAAAAGATAGTACATCAAAATATAAAGGGTTCAGTCAAATGTACTGGAAAACACATGGGTGCTCATTTTGGAATTTGGGCTGGCTAAAACTAATGCTATGGTCTTTGAGCACTCATGGCTTCCCAGAAGTGATTAATTTTCAACAGCAATTTTTTCAACAGTAATTTTCTCAACTGCTCACTGCCTCTATTGCCTCACATTATGACAGGTTGCCAGTAATATGAAAGAAAAATTATCAGATTATGGAAAGTGAGAATATGGATGATATTTTTTGGAACTACTTAACTGCATTTTCCCAATCTTCTGGTTTTTCTTCTGATTTTATACTTAATCATTCCATATTATATAACACTAGTGTTATAATTTTCAATAGAAATAGATGAACAACTTAAAATACAGAAAATATATTAAGTTGTTCTTGAAAGTTATTATTTGTAACTTAAAGACCAAATAATACAATTATATATAATATATAGATACTTTTAATCACATAGAAAAGAAATGTATTGAACCTTTGATCATCTCAAGGGTCACACTCAACTAATGTCAATTCCCAGTGGCTAGAGAGGACATGGATTAAATCCTCAGAGTGTTGGAGCTTTGGGTGGAAACAACTAGATTTCACTACTACACATCTAAAAGGATTCCCCAGTCTCCCAAGCCTGGCTATAAACAAATTCAGGAATATTTATTGGTGCAGTAACCTATAGCAATAATTTTTTTTGTGGAAGGTAAAAATCAACTTCACAAACTGTTTCACGGGTAATAGTTTCATTTTCAAAATCATTTAGGACATGAGTTGCACATTTTTTGCACCCCACAGTGGGCCAGCTCTTTATATAAACAAACAACAGATACTCTGCGCCTCCACAATCTGAATCCTGTACTAAGAAATAGTGTCTTTAAATTATCAAAGTTTTACTTCTAAAGTAACATTAGCCTTAAAGCCAATGATGGTATTTTAAATAATAAAATGTTGTCATTTTAATATGATATTAAGCATTTCAAACCTGTGTAGGTAATACTAACTCATGATGTTATCATTATCATTACTTTATATCTACACAGTTGAAGTCTTCTTAAGAAAGGTGATATATTAAATAGGCTTCTTAATTTCAAGTTCCTTAAACGAGGCATGTATCTCAGATGTGTCCACCAGGAGATGATTGTCTTGCAGTCCATTGAACTACCACAGAGAAAGCTTCATACAGACCTAATCTCTCAACCAAAAGCCCAAGAGATTGTCATCAACTGCATCAATAACCCACTGCACAGTCCAGGTGTACCTATATTTAAATAAGCTAGATAAATAAATACGTTGATACAAAGGAAAAAGAATAAACAAGAGGCAGGAAGAAAAAGAGAACACAGTTACTTATTTTGGTTCTGTACCTTTCCTATTATTTAGGTAATTTTTAAAAATTTTGTCTCAAAGATGTAAAGACACTGTTAGGACTTTACAGCCTGGCCGTCAGCAGTTTCAAGATAGTAACAATAAGTTTTCTTTGCTGAAAGAGAGTTAAAAGTAATTCAGTTGCCACAGACTAAGAGTATGCATTGGCACAGTCACTTTTAGACAGTGATTGAACTGGTAGGAATAAAGCTCTCACATCAACAAAATTTCTGCAAGTGTCCATGAAGAATCAACCAATGACCAACACAGAAGGCTTATTCTGTAAAATATACTTCCTTTACACGGGCAGGACCCTACGAAATTTGATGGAAATTCTTGTTCATGGCTTTGGTCTCTATCCTGTGGTCCTTCTAGATTTTGACTCTACTAGCTTTTTAACCAGAAAGCTGATTTTATTCCCCATGTCACTTAACTAAATGTTATTTGTTACAATAGAAATACTGAGTATATCAATGATTTAACTCGGGTCACATTGCTCTCTGGTGCACTGTGGAGACACAGTCATACTTAGCTTGGTGTTAGCTGGGTGACTAACAGGATCTGGCTATTTCCTTCAAGTAAAGACAGAAATAGAGTTCACATGGTTGAAGTTACTGAGCATACTAAGAAGGATAAAATACTACAATTTTTTTCTGTGAAACAAAGAACTGAGACATCAAAAGACCTTACAACCATCTTTGACTTTTTTTATCTCCTTCACATCCATGTACTAATTCAATAACTTTTCCACATTTTCTTTATTTTGGTCTGTTTTCAGAACAAAGAAAGCCATATTTTTGCTGTATCTGAGTATCTGAATTTTGAAACTGCTCTTTGTCAATCAGTTTTAAATTTGTAACTCTACATAATGTCTTTTTAGCTGAGATAGAAAAAGGATAGCTAAGTATGTTTATGTGAAGCTTTGTGGACTATTCCCTGAAAAAAGATATAATTCAAACCCCACTGAAATGAATCATTTCAATAGCCTGTGACTCAAACTCAGAGAAATGAGTTTTCTTTGTACTAGACAGGTTTGTATGTGATTTCAGAAGCAGATGGAAATAAATGCATAATACTTACAACAGGTACTCTCGAAGGCAAAGGTTCCAGTAAGTTTAATGAGAGAAAATTTGAGTGCATCATATGAAAGAAGGAGACGTGATAAAATTAAACTGCAAATTCAATATGATAAAAAAGGAGATTTTTCCTAACCCAGAGTATAATCAACATGTGGAGAAAACTTACCACGGAAGGTCATCTACATGGCCAGATTTAACAAATGAATGGATAGTTTTACAACCATTATTAAAATTTGTTGCTATGCAAGCTTAGACAATGATTTGAGTAATCACATTTCAGGGTTTAGAGCTTAAGCTGATTGTTCATGAAGGTAAGAGACTAATCCATCTTCTCATTTCATAGCACTCCAAATTTATTTAAGTGCTCTCTGAAAGAGAACAATTCATTTATTTCAAAATACAGTGTAGTGGTCATTAAGTCACAGAAACAATATAAAAGAAAGCAAGCCCAGTAGTCCTCATGCTTTGTTTTGGTTTTCAATTACACATATCCTTATTTAAAAATTGCAGGTTGGCAGCTTATTGCATCTATGAGCAACTTTATTGAATTACATACAGATCTATTTTGTGTCATGGAGACTGAGTAATTCCTTATTAGAGCTTATCTTCTTGTCTGACAATTTTTTATATCCACAGTCACTGTTATCTTCTATTCCAGAAGACAAATAGCAAAATAGGGAATATTTTAAAATAGGGAAGATACAGTTACCAGAACTTTAAAAGCATTTGTAAATGTTCACAACACTGTTGAAAAAAACAGTTGGGTCAAGTATTTCCATGTTCCTTATAAAGCTATGATCAAGATATGATCTATTAAAATTATACATAATTAAATTTGCAAAATTAAAAAAAAATGAGATAATATGAACTCATTTATTATAAAGGAAATTATTTTATAGAAAATATGGATAGTGTATAAATTGCAAATTACAAAAAAAAAGACTGTGACTTTTTACAAAGGTGGATGATGATAGAGCAAGGGAGAATTCTTTTAAACTGAAAGACCAGACATTTAGATTAGATATGTGGAAGACTGTATAACTGTGAAGGTAGTGAGCTACTGGAACAAGTTGTCCAGAGAAGAATGCCCATCCCTGCAAAAGTTGAAGGCTAGACTGTAGGGAGCTTTGAGGAACCCAGTCTTATTCATCGATCTAAGACTATTCATGAAATACAGAATTTTAGTTTTAATATTACAGTACAAAATCCCTGTAAAATAAGTGCAATGAATTTTCAAAAAATTGGCTTATCCCTCTACTAGATATAGATTTTGGCAACTTGGGTACACTTTCATTTTTCACTTTTTGCAGTAAATACAGGTGGAAACTTTTTCTTCAGAATGTCATTTACTGTGAGGTATACCAGAAACAGATTTTTCACATTGGCTTCAAAATCTGAAAATGTTTGTATGCTTCCAAAAATTACTATTTTGCTGTATTCTTCCACAGAGACATTGTGACTAAACTGGTCCATCATCTCATCAGTGAAGGATACAGCCTTCAGACAGAGTATTAGAGGTGGTTCAAAGGAGGCAAGGTTAACTTGGCAATGAAGATAAACAAATATGGTGGGAAAATTTGTAATGTGACATTGGTCTGGAAAGTAATCAGCCTAAACTGTTTCAATTCCTTCAATAAAATTTGTCAGTCATATTCTATCTTCTCTCATCTATAAACATTAGATTGAGTTACAGCTTACAAACATAAAATTATGTTACGATACCCACTACTGAGCTTTCTTCAAACTCCAAGTGCAATTTTTCTTGTAAGGTCTTACCATATTATGACAGCAAACTGTATAGCCTAATCAAAAACAGAAGTGCCAGGAATCAATGTTGGGTCAAATATAGGACAAATAAACTCTATAATGACAGGATACAAGGTGGGATGATCCAGATGTTCTTATACTGAGAACAGTACAATACAGGACTTCAGTGCAGTCTTTCCCTTTAACTGCAGATAGACTGTTCCCTCTCAAATGCCCATTTGAGATCTATAAGAGGATATGCATTCTGTTTGGATTTCATGGATTTTTATTGATGCTCCTTTAGACATAACAGTTTCAGAACATACAGAACTTCAAAAACCTTGTTTGCTTTTTTTTCATGTTTAATTATGTATGTGCAATGGTTTGGAAAATTATTTGCTGCACCGGTTTAGAGCAATAAAATGAGATTTTTCTGAGTTATGTAATTTTGGAAAAAAAAAAATTATGTTTAAGATTTGCAAACTGCCTGAGTATCTCGTGGAATTTAGCCAGAATTAGAAGATTTCATGTTTATAAAAGTCAGACTAATTCAAAAGGTCCGCAACTGCTCAGTCTTTTATTTCCATATGCTACCAGCTGAATCATGTAAACCCTCAGAGATGACAAAAAGGTCTTCACTATACATCTGAAATGTTTATAAAAGTGCCAATTCATCCAAATAGGAATTGGACTTGGTGCACCACAGGACAATTAGGAGGTTTAACTACATCGAAATCTTCTGCAGATGTGTACTAAATCATCATTAGTGAAGGACAAGGATCAGAGATCGAATTTCTTTTAGATGGACATTTTTCTTTAACACCCACCCATTGCAGAAAAAAAAAGAAAAAAGAAAATAGTGCCAAATTTCTGTCAAATAATTTACTTTGGCTGCGATTCCAGGTGAAATGTTTCCTCCTCTTTCCTTCCCCTTGGCTTTTCGTTCTTATTCTGGACTATATTTTGCCATCACTTACACACCAGTATAGCATTTCATGGAGTTTTAGTGCAAATGGAAAAATTCTACTAAAAAAAATAATCCTTTTCTGAGATTTGTTTTTAACCTGAATCAGTTCAGCTTCTGGTTTATATTTACAACAGATGTGTAGGACCGTTGAATGTAATACAGAGATAGCATAGAAAGACTGAGGAATGAACATTTTTCACTGTCGGAAATCACCATACCTTTACACATATTGGGATTTTGTTCCTGCTCCCATCAATATTAGAAAAGTAAACATGGAATCCATATTGAAAACAGACTGACAATTTAACATGAACAGTTGGAAGAATTCATAACCTTTAGGAAGACAACTTAGCTAAC
The DNA here is from genome assembly GCF_020740725.1 of Corvus hawaiiensis. NCBI lineage: Eukaryota > Metazoa > Chordata > Aves > Passeriformes > Corvidae > Corvus > Corvus hawaiiensis. Next base: position 38,754,689 of record NC_063216.1, read on the forward strand.
CATGTAGTAAATGGAGAGAGTTAATTCCAAATTAATGGAATATATGAGTGCCAGTATACTGGGTAAACCTCTCAAGGAAACCAATAAAAAATGCTGAGAGAGGGACATGAAAGATCTCAGTACCTCATTTAAAGCTTCTCTTCATATAGCATAAAAAGTTCCTTAAGTTCCTAAACTCATTATTTTAAGATCTGAACAGGGGGTCATTTCTTTCTCTTCACAGGAAATTTCTAAATGAAATATGTTCTTTGTCTTTATATCATAATTTGGTGTTTAGGTATTTTTTCTTGCAGTGGGTTTACTTCCTCAGGATTGAGCCATTCAAACGCACATCTCCCATGAAAACAGCATTCCCCGCAGAATGTGACTTACATTGGAACTTTCAATCCCTGTATTTAACACAGATTGAAAAAATAGAGCACTGTAATGAGAGCTCTCATCCCAGGTGTGCAGATGAAACAACAAATTTTCAGGTTGTTATTGTTATTATTGTTGTAGTTTATTATTATTATTATTATTATTTAAGGAGTTCTATATTACCATCTGTATGTTTTGAATGGTGATGGGTAGACAAAGGTGGTCACTGGAATAGAAGGAAACATTGCTAAAGCAATCAATGAAACACAGCAGAACACAGAAAAATGGGCCAAATATTCAGCTGCTATAAACCCTGGTAGAGTAGCTGTATTGGCCAGCTCAGGATCTGCCTCAAGATATATTTCCGTAATATTTTCTTGGTCTATTTACAAAAAAAGGTAAACATAACATTAGGCTATATGCCAAAAAAATGAGGGAAAGATTAAGTATAAGGTTTGTCTGCATTTGAAAAACACAGAGTTTCCAGGGAAAATAATTTTAAGATCCAAATTTTATTTTTGAGTTCTCAAACATGACCTGACACCATGAAAACATGTATATGTTCATAGTGATGGAAAATCATTTAGTATTTATTTTACAAAGCATGTTTTGTACATGTTTTTCAGTGATGTAAAGTGGCAATCTTCCCTGTTTTGGTGCTAGTCACTGACTAACTCTGAAGATCATTCAAAGACAGAAAACTTTTAATACAGAACAAATGTCTAAAGTAAAAAGTATGTCTTCAAGACCAGCAATATATTGAAAACTTTAAAGATGGAATTTTCTAAGGTGCAATAAGTACAGAAAAATATTACTATGATGTGGACCATTTATATCCTAGGGTAATTTGCTAAGTTAGATAAACCAAAGACATTTGCCCAAACACACTCCTATTAACAGAAATCCAGGGTATGCACTGAATCCAATTAATTGCGGAGTTTATCTTGAATTTTGTCAGGAAGCATGGACTTTAATCCTGTTTCCATGTTTTCTTCTAAGTGTTCCTTCAGATATATGTATTGCCACTGTCTCATGTAGAGACAGCAAATTATAAAACCTATGGATCATACTGGAAAATACTAGCTGACTACAGTAACAGTTAAAATTGGCCTTTCAATTCATAGATAAGAGGGAATCTGCTGTACTTTATTGAGACAAAGCATCCAATGGATTGACTGAGAGAGATCCATGAAAAAATGCATACTGTTCCATGCCTTCATTTTGCATTAGAATGCTGGAAGGTCTTTCACAGAGTTCTTTAAAGAATTTATATAACTTTAATCTGAAAAACACCCAGATGGAAATAGGTATGGAGAGACCTCTGCCACTTTCTGAAATTAACTTTTATGCATTTCTGTAAACATTGTATTTCTGCTGCCACTGTACCCAACAGTGTAACAGACATCATCTGGAACACATTCAAGGCTACAAAGAGAGTAATGAGATTCTTTTTCAGACCTTTTTTTTTTTAAATGATCCTGCTGTAGACAAAGTAATAAATGTTTTGCATTACTGCTTAGGTACAGCAAAAAACATATCCTTCCATCATTACCTCTACTAAATCTAATAGATGGAACTAAATGTTCTATTCTTCCCACTTTCAGAGCCCTTCTCTGTCTGATAGAGCCTTAATAAGGTTATTAAAAGACAATAATAATCTCCCTGTGTAAATGATTCTCAAATGTGCCATTAGCTCATGACTAATGTTAGTGGTCTTCAGTTATACCTTTTCTGTAACTTTTTGTTTCACTCAGATATGAGATTTCACTACAGAGTGTTGTGACTACAGTGTGTTACTCATGCAGAAAAATGTTCTGTTTATCTTACACAACAGCAGGAAATCCCTATTCAATTTTCTGTCCAAATTTCTGAAAGTGATTTGAAAGACCTGTAACAAAGTATTCCTCAGGGTTCTCAAAATGAAGGGCTCATTCTTGCTATATTTCCATATTAATTGCTTTAGCTATTACAAATAACTGTTCTAATTGGCTTTTGAAGACTTTTTGAACTTTGGTAATTAAGTCCATAAGGTACTTTTAAAATTGTTGGCTCTAACCTGCTGTCGTCTCCTTGTCTGCCCACACATTGGGTAATTAATGCAGACTCACCATGCAGTCCATCTCTTGATTTCCCATTCACTATTTGGAATGCATATGTCTTGCTTGCACAGAATTATATGCACAGGCATATGAAAAAAGAAAAATACAGGGAGGACTTGAATTTCGGAATAAATTAATAATCTATTAAATGTTAAAAAAAAAAAACAAAGAGGAAAAAAGAAATATTCTTGTTCTGAAGCAACTCCTTTTCTTCTGTAACCAAATGACGGACCCTTTTCTGATTCTTACTGAGCTAGTTTTAATGGTGCTCTGGAAAAAGTTTGCACTGAAACCTCAAGCTGTACAAATCTTACCTATGAGAAGTTAGAACAACTAACAGAAAAAAAAACTGGCTTTGCCAAGAAGTTCACTATATCTTTTCATCTGTTCAATTCAAACAATCATGATGCATCTGTTCTTGCCTGATCTTAGAAGATAAGCAGCTTTGGAAACCATCTGAAAATTCTCATGCAATATGAACATAAACTAGGATATCACACGCTACCAGTTGATGAACACCAAGATGCACGGACAAGTATGTGTAAGACTTTATTTGTTCCACTGATACTGAGAAATTCAGGCATCAGTAAGAGGTGTTGAAGGACTGATCTACAATTTTTCAGGAGAGGCACACAAGCGGCATTCTTTTGGTGTCGGGTTCTTTAAGCAGAAGTTTTAAAAGGAGAAAAAATTCATGGTAGCAAACAATAGCAATTAAAGAAACCCTTTGTATACATGGATCACCAGTAACTTAAATTTCAGTGAATCAGAGATCCCATGGAACAACCTGGAATAAAGCTCCATGGAACTAAGGGACAACACAGGTCATACACTTTACATGTGGTCCACATTCATCCACATACATGTCTGCACACGAACATAATATTAATTTAACCTGAGCAGTTGTGTTGGGTTTGTGTGGCCAGGTTTTGGTAGTGGCGGGGCTGCAGGGGCAACTTCCATGAGAAGCTGCCAGAAACTTCCTCCATGTCCAGCAGAGCCAATGCCAGAGAGCTCTGAGATGGACCCACCTCTGGCCAAGGCCAAGCCAATCAGGAATGACAGTAATGCCTCTGTGATAACATGTATAAGAAGCGAAAATAAGTTCCTGTGCAGATGTAATTGTGGACGGAGAAGAGGAGAGTGAGAATGTGTGAGAGGAACAATTATGCAGACACCAAGGTCAGCGAATGAGGAGCAGGAGGAAGTTCTTCAGGCACCAAAGCAGATTCCCCTGCAGTCCATGGAGACCAACAGGCATGTAGAGATCCACCTACAGCCCGTGGAGGAGATCCACACCAGAACAGGTGGATGCTGGAGAGAGGGCTGTGAATCCATGAGAAATCTGTGCTGGAACAGGCTCCTGGTAGGAACCTGTGGACCTATGGACAGAGAGTCCATGCTGGAGCATGTTTCCTAGTAGGACTTGTGACTGGGGGACCCAGACTGGAGCAGGTTGTGCCTGAAGGACACACCCTGTGGAAGAATGACCCACTTTGGAGAAGTTAATGGACAACTGTCTCCCTTTGGAAGGACCCCACATTGGAACAGGGGAAGGATTCCTCTTCCTGAGCAGTGGGAGAAACAATCTGTGATGAACTGACCAAAAACCCCCTTCCCTGTCTCCCTGTCCTGCTGGACTAGGAGGTAAAGCAAAAGAATGAGGTAGGGGGAAGATGGTTTTAAGATTTATTTTATATCTCATTATCCATCTCTCATTTTGTTGTTGTTAAATTCAGTTAATATCCCCAAGTCAAGTCTGGTTTGCCCATGATGGTATTTGATCTCTTCCTGCTCTGAACTCATAGACCTTTTTCTATATTTTCTCTCCCAGCTGAGAAGGGGAGTGTTAGAGTGCCTTTGGTGGGTGTCTGGCATCCAGGCAGGGTTAACCCACTACAGAAGTCAATATTTTTAAGGTAACACTATTTGTTTCTTTGAAAAGGAATATAAGCTCACAGTACATTTGTGATGATCCAACATATCCAGAGCACTTCAAAATGAATGCTGACTCATTATAGTCGATTCAGAAGGGTTTGTGTTTTACTGACAGGCTTCTTGTCTATTTTTATTTACTCTTCAGCATATGAATTATTTCTGATGTGGCAGATACTGTGCAGATGATCTGGGATCATGAAATGGCAGCAGGTCAGAAGGTATAATCAAAGCTGCTGCTTCTGCTTCTGCTGCTATGCCCTGGCATTCTAAAAACCCAACCAAATGTCTGAATTCCTGGTGGGGAAAGAAAACAAGAGATGTCAGACAATGTGTCTGAGCAGTAAAAAATATTTGTCCAAGAATATCAAGACACAGTGTTGCTAATATAGTTTGGAAATACAGTCATTTTCTATTTCCTATCCAGTTAGATTCCAATATATATTCATAATAGCATAATACACTAAACTATCCTGAAGTAATATTTGAATACATAAATTTCTAAGAATAATGACTCATTTGCTATGGGGTTATAGTGACTGTATGAGGCCAAGGCAGAACTTGTTCTTTCTGTTAATTTGAGCTTTAGCTCATTCTTTTCTTCTTACAATAACTAGGCAAAACATATTATAAAAGGAACTGGAAAATATGTATCTTTTAAAAAGTAGAGGAAGAATTTCTCATAAAGGCTCAGAGTTCTCCTCAATATAATAATTTCAGAGCTGGCCAGTAGCTATTGTACTCAGAGACAGGCAAGGTAAGTGGTGTTTCCTTGCAAAAATGCACCTAGATACACAAGCAGGCATCATATGTATATCTGTCTGACTATATCTACCTACCTCCCTAAAAGCACACAGAAATTATACCTGAGGTTTTCTCTGAAAAAATGTTATGTTCTGTTAACAAGCTGCTGTTGGATCCAGCAGTTCTGAAGAATATCTTTGACACCTGGGTCTCTGCAAGGTGTAAAAAAATAATTGCACAAGGGTGTGTTCTCTCTTTTCACTTCATGGTCACCCTTTCCTATGGTTTACAGCACTTTTTCAAAAAATGACAATTCCTGTTTTCTCCCCTCTTTGAGAGAATTCAGACCTAATTTTTCACTCTCCTTGAACATCATTATGCAAATTTAGTTTAATCTGGTTTTGCTTTCTTTCTGTTTGTTTGGGTTTGTGTGGTTCTTTTAACAATATTTAGTGTAAAACAGCAAGACAGATGTGTGCAAAAACTGCAGAATTTTCTTGATATTCCATAACCATTAAGCTAGGGAGTCTGGGCTCAAATATTTTGACTCAGATATTTGATTAATGATATTTGAGATAACCCTGTATATCTGACAGTTTCCAAGTGCCTCCCACAAACGCATTTGTCACCTATATGTGCAAGTCATATCTAGATAGTTTTCTATGTCTCAGATACAGCACTTTCAAAGGCCTATTTTCTCCCCCCGGTCTAAAACAACCTAGAAAGTAGCTCAACACTCTTGATTACATCTTTGAGACATTTAAAATTACACAAAATAAATCTCAGGAATAATAAATACAAGAGATTGATTTAAAAAAAAAGTATTGTAAAGTTTAGTTCGGGGAAAAAGGAGCAACCAAGTTCCACACATATCAAAAGTATCAGAGATTCTGAAAAAAAAAATCAGTGTGTCATCAGTATGGCTGATACACCACGAGAAAAAGAATAACCAGCATTATATCTTTTAAGCCTGATGAGCTTTGTGTTTCTTATAATCATCTTATCAATTGACTTTGTGTTAATTGCAGTGGTTTAAGGTGTTACTTCCATCAGCTCACTTCCATCCAGATACCAGAAGTAATGCCCATAAAACAAGTGCATAAATCTAGTATTCAGCAGGTTCCTGGCTGGCATAACACATAGCATACTAAAACAAACTGCTTTAAATAATCCTCCAGGCAGTAAGCAATAAGAAGTGAAGACAGTCACACAGATTCTTCTGTTATGCCTGTTATAAGTAGAAAATCTCTGAATAAAACACAAAGTAACCAAGTAAAGATGAAAAGTTGGCTGAATATTTCACTATGATTAATAGCTATTTTGTTATCAATAGATACAGAATATCTTACATTTTACAATGCAATCAAAGTTCTATTAAGCACATTAAAACTTCCAGAGAAGTTAAAAACTGATCAGTGAAACAAGCATCCTTTGCAGACCACTTTTCCATGAAATTGAAGTTTGTGATACTGTAGGAATAACTGGTTAGAGGCAGTTGCCAAAAAGTTTTAATACTCTTCAAAAAATTACAACATAAGTATAATCTATCATTTTTTTTATTTAAATGCTTGTCATTGCAAGGCTGTTTGTCTTGGAGCATGAAATAAAGGACCATTAATTTTGCCCATGCTAATATTATGATAAAGTAAAAGAATTTGTGGCAGTCAGCCACAAAACATCTCTTACTCATATGTTGTTTCAAGCAGCAAAATTTTCTGAGTGAGCAGGCATAGAAGAAACAGAACATCAAATAATTATTCAACCATACATTAGAAGAGAAAAAAGAGTTGTTATTTAAATTTCCCAGCCTTTTCTTAAAGCACTGGAAGAAAACAGAAACATATGCTTCTAGTAAACATAACACACTGTTTCTTAAATATGTAAGGCAGCCCTTTCAAAAACATATTTGTCCATGTATTTTCGATATATAACCTGTAATTTAACTTCTGGTATGTTTTCAATTTTTTTTTGTGGTCCAACACAAGAATTCCTAAAAAATATATTCGACATTAACCAGGAATATTGTTTGGAGATATGCCTATAAATTCATAAAGAAATTATTTCAACTATTACATTGAGAACACTGGCTTTATTCCAATTTTATTAATTTGAATGGGATCTAAGGATATTACAAAAATTTTCAAAATAAAAGTTGAATCTGTGGTACAACTTTGCTTAAATGGATATACAACGTTGTGAGTAGAGAAATTATATAAATTGCTGTGTTTGCTCTGAAGTAGGGGGAGAGAGTTTTCTGAAGGCTTTTAGGAGAATAATTTTGTTTATTTTTTTTGTAAGGGTTAGTAGTGCTTTACATTTTTTTTATTTCTTAAAAGATTGAATTGTAATGTGAAATGGAAAGTGGAGAATTAAATGTTAAAAGCTGCTGAAGGGATATGGAGAGGCCCTTAGGTAGCCAAAGTTGAATAAAACATGTCTCAGTAGTCCAGGTACTTTTTAAAAAAATCTCACAAAGTGTGCTCACTTTGCAATCTCCATGTATTTGCTATTCTCTTTACTACAATTTTGTGAAATCCACAGGAAAAAAAATTTAAAATTGTGGGAACCGCATTTGTAGGTTCCTTAATAATTGTGAAAATTGCAACATTAGTCTTCACTTCGTAACACGGTTTCATTGGGACAGCTAGATGTAAATAATTTAAAATAAATTGCTTTCAGTTTTAAATAGTTTTTAGAGTACCATAATCTTTAGAGTTATGATCCATGACAGATTTTCTATAACTGAATATAGAGGTCCTGTCCTATCAGTGTTGCTTTGAGGGTTTTTTTAGAGAAACTCCTGTGTATTTTAAGTTTTAATACGGAGGCTGAAATTTTGATGAAAAAAACTGTCTTCCCTTACTAAGTTTTGGGAAGACAGATATCTAAGACCCTGCTTAAGTGGGGAGGTTGAACCAGATGACCTTCTGTGGACCCTTCCAGCCTTATCCATTCTGTGATTCTGCGAAAAAAGTTAGAATGCAGATTTTTCCCCAACAGGAATTCAAGATTAATTAAAGCATTTATAAAAAATTAGGATTCACTTGTTCAGTCCTTCATAAAGTGAATAAATCAGTTCATTTGCTTTTAAAATTTTCAGCAGCAACTTCCATCTTGATTAATATTCGGCATGTAACATAGTAATGGGTTACCCAGATGTCATTATATACCTACATTCACGGCTGAGATGAACCGCATTCAGCAGTGTTACACAGGTTCATTTATCACCAGCCTGAGAGTAGCAAACTTGTAAGTCTTCATATTGGCATTTTTTAAAAAATTAAGCATGATGCTGAAGTACATCTAAATTCATCATATTCGTAACATATTTATTTCAGAGTACAACCTAGCACAATCCGTTTACTGGCTAAAATCCACAATAATCAGAATATACTTGCAAATTCATTGTCCTAGAGGTCCTTTTGCTTAATTTGTATTGCAGTTTCATTTTCCATGGATAATATTATATTTCCTCATGTGGGAGATTCTTAATTAAGTAAAACACCAATATGATGAGAAGAGTGTTTCTGACTGATGGAATGATCTGGAGCACTTAGCATCTACGTAATCCCAAAGGTGAAAATAATCTCCCAACAATAAACAACTGAACATCAGCTATATCTGTCTCTAACTTTCTTTTCTTGCAACTCAAGATTAAGGAGAGTTGAAGCCCACAGGTGTCCACGAACATTCTTTTGTCTTTTAGAAACACTCCTAAAATGCTGGCGTGTGTTGTATCGCATATGGGTTCTGATGTTGGCTCATCAGTCTTGTTACAGCAGTTTAACAACCAAAGCTGCAGTGCTGCTCCTAAGACCTGCTGGCATTATAAGGCCTTCTAAGCACAGGGCAGAGTGCTGAACTAATTCACCTTCCATAGGTGGTGAAAGATTTTCCAGAATAAGCAATGGAGCTGTGAAGAAGCAGGCATAAGCTGCTCTGTGTGTGTGAAGAATGGGACTGAAGCTGAAAGTTTAAAAGTATAAATTGTATAAATCTAAACTGCCTTGCAGCATGTTTCTGTTGTTGTCAGTAAAATTCTCAAAGGGAGAATACTCTGGGTCTTCACAGCATAATGAATATTTGCTGTACACAGAGAACAAAATAAAAAATAAAAATAAATACAAAATCGTGCTATGAATAATTTGAAAGAAAAAGAAACCATCTTCAGTGACCTATTTTCTCCAAATGAACTCTTTCTACAATATTTCTGATTACTCTGTAGATTTAGCTTAGAGGTTTCAGCATTACATTTTTATGTATTTATTTCTGTTAAATATACACATTTTTCCTCTTAGTTCCTTGAATTTTTCTTTCTTTAATAATGTCACCAGCTTTATAGCACATCAAATGTGCTTGAATCTTCAAACATTTCTAGCAGTTTCTGTTTAATGCTGTAGATGTAGGTCAATGCAATCCCACCAGTGATTCATGACACAATACCATCTGGCTCATCATTCAAATTCAAGGGGAGATAGGAAAAGAAGAGGGCATATAAAATTCAGATATGAAGTGGGTTTTTTTCACAAGCCAAAACCCAGTTGTCCCCAGTTGTCCCTAGTTCTCATACTTTAGCAGCTGTTTCCATAACAGCAGTCAGTGATGGAATTCTAAGAAGTAGCACCTGCTGCTGAAAAGATCATCCTCTTCCTGCTGATCAGAAGCTTTTTTTACCAATGGTTTAAATAAACAACTTATTCACATCTGTCGCTTGTCCAAACTCTCTGATCCAACAGAGTAACTTTTTAAAATATCCATTCACTCTTTTTGTTTAAGTCATCATTTATTTTATGTAAATAGGGCAAAATTTGAAATGCCTATCTCATTATTCAATCTGTCTTCCCAATTTAATCAAGTGGTATCTGTTCTTGACATAAAATTATACAAACCTTTACCTTTAATAATGTTATATCTGCATGAAAAAAGTCTAGTGACATATTTATATCTTATCCTAGCTTTTATTCCTAGAAAAAAAATGAAATCAACAAGCAACCTCCCATATAAAGTAGAGGCATTTTTCCTTTCAGATGTGTTTACTATCTTGACTATTTAGTAATTTTTTGTCCTAAATCCAAGTGATTTTCCTAGCTTTACTGGAGAATAGAGTTGAAAACAATAAACTGACCAACATGCAAAACTGTTTGTCTCTGTAGGAAATATTTAAGAGTTCACATAATCTACAGCACTGCCAGCAGGAAGGGCGGAGAACAGATGAAGGCAATCCATCCCTGAGTTACTCCAGGACATTGATAAGTTCTGTTGAGTGCTCTCACCAGATTCAGTATTTTCTAGCAGAAGAGAGGTATGAATTCACATGTCCCACACATGAAGCACAAGTACTTAAAAAGTGGAAGTGTGACTTAATCTCGTCTTCATTCAGTCTTTCCACATGGCTTGTGTGCTCAGTCTTATTAGTGATTTGCTATGGTTTTTCCTCTGTTCTTATGGATACAAAAGGAATGCCAAATAAAATACTTATCCATACATTACTTTGCTTTTTTTTTGAAGGGAATTACAAACAGTGTATTCCCTCTTTATGTATTAGGCATGCTGTCTGGACCATGTTCAATTGGCATAATGGAACAGATATTTGCGTTTTAATCCATTATTATCTGGACTAACTTCTCATAAAAGCAGGAGGATGAAATCATAAAATGCCAGTTGCTGGTAAAATCAAGTTGGGCTGGCTCTGTATCTTAAGTTGAATACAGGCTCTGCTTTTCAAAATCTGCTGCTGAAGTGTACAATCGGTCTCACAGTATCCATGCTATTTTCCAGGCTGTCTATATGCACATATAATACCTTAAATTGGTCAACATGTTGTGCAAATACAAAGGTAGATGTCTGTAGTTAGCAATAAAGTTTCCATTGAAAATGTGACCTGTTCTGTATCAGGCTACATTTGCAGAGTGTATTCTTATATTTCACTTCTATTTTACTTCCTAGATAAGCTTCCATTTCAGTCATAAATTGTATATTCCTCATATCCTTTAATCTTCTTAACCTAAGTCTAGTAAAAATAAGCAGATTTTTAATTAAGAAAGCTGCAAGCAACCCAATCATCTATAGATGGAGAAAGAAAAGCAAATGACGGTTGTGTGGGTATAATAATGTGCTGTGATCAAGACTGAATCATTGCTGAAACCTGAAGCTGATTGTCCCACTGTGGGTTGAATGAAATGTGAAAAAATAATTTAATGCATGCAAAATCTTTCCACAGATTCCTAAGTGAATTACAAAAACTAAGGTAGTTGCTTTAAAAATAAATTATATTTCAGTGCTTCCACATGCGTACTAATCTGTATCCCCAGACACTTTATCTTACTATGGTGGAAAAACTAAAGCAAAATATAGAATCCTTAACAATTCACAGTTTTATCTGTGCACTAAGAAAAAAAGGCTGCCTTTGCTTTATTATGCATTACTTCTATTTTTTTTAATATCCAGAAATTTTTAGCAAATTATTAGTTTCATTTCAAGAATACCTGATGGGTGACATACCTGGGCAATATAATATTAGATGTGTTACAGAAAGTGACCAAAAAACTCTTTCCCAAAGGCCTCCTTCCTTAAAATTAAAACAAAGAAAAGAGTAGGAGGATGGCAAGAATACAAAGGCACATTTTTCTGCTTTTTCTGGTTTGTCTTTTTTTGGTTTATTTCTTTTTAAGCATGATTATACTATATTGTTCATGGAGCAAACTATTTGTTTGTTTGTCTACTGTGCACCCTCAGGGAGGGGTATGTCTTCAGGGAGGAATGAATAGAGCTCTATAATTTTAGAATATAAAATTCAGCAAATAAGCCTTTACAAAATTGACAGTTAACCCCCTTCTACATTGACATCATTCAGAGTTTCACATTATCTTTAGCAAGACCAAGATGCTTCTGAAGTGTCCTCCAGCTGGGCTCTTTCAGAGCTTTGATTCCACAACGTGGCTGAATTGCACATGGTTTCCCTCTGTGGTGGAGTGCTCTCATGGAGAGCCCTGTGAGAATGTTGTCTTTGGATCTAAACATGGAGGGTTGCTCAGAAACTCACACAGAATACGTAAGTATCTGATTCACTTATGAACACATTGTTCACTTCAAAGAGAAATCTTGAGTTTAAAGCTTTAAGTGCTGTGTTTACACTGAACCGTATGCTGTGTCTGAACAGATTGTCACATCCAATATTTAGAAGCTCTAACAGCATATGGAAGAAGTATTGGAGGTATTGATGTTGCCTAATGTTTTAACTTTGTTTTTATGTTCAGGAATGTTAATTGGACCCACACAAATGCTCTCCCATGCAGCATCCTGCATTTTTCCCTGTTTTAATTTCTACAATTTATTGAGATTTTTTTTTATAGCTTGTGTTGCCAGTTTACATTTCACAAATCAAAGCGGTGCCATGCAAAACCTAGTGAACTGATAGGAGCAAGAACTAGTAGACTCTGTCTACAGTTGCTTCCTGATCTCCAGAAAAAAAGCTATGAGTGTCATCTGAGAAATCTGTATAAAAGTCTCTCCCAGTAGTGGCATCTTCATTCAGTGTCTCTGCACAAGAGCAAACAATATGGTTGCTACGGCATTTCTACCTCCACATAAAACACTTACCAGTATCTATCCAACATATTTGTTTGTTTAAAGATACTTTATTACTTTAGCTGTCTTTTTCTAGAAGCCTTATGAATCTTATGTTCTTTGAACAGCCTGCACTTGATGTATTTGCATCAGAAAGAGATGAATGAGGGTCAAAATTTAGTTCAGGAAGGATGGTTGAAATCTTTCTAGACCTTCCCAACAAACTAATTGTAATGTCTTCAGATCTTGCATATTAGAAACTAATATAATGTTAAAAAATTCATTTATTTCTGAGTCTTTAGTTATTTTGCTATCCCTTCAAAGATAGAACAAGTGAAATTAGGGTAAGGATAGTATCTCTACAAAGTTTTTGGACAATTCGTGGTAGTGGGAAAGAGTTATGATTTCATTAAACTCATTAAACCTCTTTATAAGGATAACTTAAAAATCTCCTTTTTTCTCTTTATGTAACCTTTCTAGATATTTAAAGAGTAAATTAGTTCCTTGTGTTTTGTAAATATACTTTCAAACATGTATATTGCTTAAGAAAAGCCTTCATTTGAGAAGCTGTGAAATGCAGTGCTTTTCAGACAGGTTAAAGTTACCTTTGCCTTTAAATATTATTCTTTTAAATTTCTGCCTGGAAAGAGATCACTGAAACTCTAAAATGCTGTTGGGACTGAAGTACAACATAATTCCTGGTTATGTGAAATACAGATGAAATTCTAGGTACTCAAAAAAACAAAATGAAACATGTAAAATTTTGTCAGTGTTAGACGTTTTTCATTGGACCAACACAGCTTTTTCAGCAGCAACATCAGTCTCCTTGATGAGGGAAAAGAGCCACATTCCAAGGGCATTCCAAATGGACCCCAGATGATCCATTAAGCAACCAAATCCATTTGCTTTCAGCATTGGGGAGAAAAGCTCCCTGCTGTTCTATCTTGCCTGATACAGCTTGCTGGCTCCAGGATCAAATCAAGACATTTATGCCTTTATCTTTTTTAGGAACAGATTTCATCAAGTAGGTGTCCTAAGAATAACTGCTATATGTTAAGAAATACAGGAAATCCAGACTTCCTGTCAGGTTCGACTCAAAGTTTTAGAAGTTTTCCTTACTCCAGACAGAGGAAATTTTCAAAGGGCTAACTCAGGCATCTAGGATAGATATCACCAATATACAGAAAACCACAGCTCTAGTCTTCTTGAAATTGTTTCTCAGTTTTTCTGTGTGTCCAGGAGGTTCTTCTCCACTTTTGAAGCCCTGAATAAGGAACTGGCAATTTGAAGGCTCACATTTCATACAAAAATTACGGAGATAACAGAAGGTTACCATAATAAGATTTTGTTCAGAAATATGTTTATTCTTTCTCTTCTGAGCTTCCAGGTTAAATGACTCTAGTGGTACATGGCAAAATGGAAAACATGACACAGAAACCTCAAAAGAAAACAGCAAGAATATAACCCATCTTGCATTTAAGCATAATGTGTGAGGCTTTTTCTGGTTACCAAGATTAGGTTCAGGAAAAAGAAGCCTCTGTCCTCTGGTACCTCTTATTCCTGTAAAATTTAGAGTGCTCACTTCACAGGAGCTGCATTTATTGAACATCTTTCAGGAACTGAGTCCTTAAGTTCACTGACAGCAGAAGAAAGAGATGATTTTAAGGCAAACAGTTTGTAAATCTGTATCGAGGAGCTCTTTATCAGTAATAGTGGTCTGGTACACTGGAAAGGCCACGGGGCAAAGCTGCATCACTTCAGAACTCATATCTTCTGTTTTTCTAGGGCACTAAAGACATGAATAAAAGTACTGCAAGGAAAGAGGAATTGCTTTGTAATTAAATGACAAACCTTATTCAAGAATATAGAAAACAGTCATCCTGTCTTTCAGTGTCTCCTCTGGAGCGTGTTTAACAGAGCTGGTCTGTAAGAAATTCCTTAAGGGAAAGTCTTTGCAGCACATGTTCCCAGGAGAAGAAGAGGGACTGTGGAAATATTCAAATACTTCTGAAATTATTTAGGGTCTGTATATTCTCTCTTAAAAGGCACAAAGCTCAAATTGCTATGTCCTTTCTTATTTCCATGCTAAACTTAAGTTTTCTAGGCAGACAGTAAAACCTTGAGTACTATTAAGCACATGTGAGAACATCTAAGATCTGCTTTATTACTTCTAAGGAAAGGACAATATAAAACTTTGCTAAAATGTAGGAAATCATAAATTAAATTACAATGAAAACAAAGAGCTTCTAGTTAATAGAAGTAGATTATAAATCTTCTATGAAACCAAAATTTCTGTTTATTTTTCCTGTGGTGGGACATGAAACCAATAACAAATGACTTAGCATGTAACACATTTAACTTGTCTTGAAAATATTACAATCACAGGACAAAAAAACCCCAAAAATGTCATAGTTTATCATTTTGGGAATATAAAAGATATTGCTTCAAAGACCTCACAGCATTAAATTTTCTTAATTAGCTGTGATGGCTGTATAAAAGATGAGAATTTTACATGTAAATTTAACCTCAGAGAGGACTTGCAATATGCTGTAAAGTCACAAAACTTCAGGTATATGGTCTGAAATTCTGGCTTGCTGGACTGGAAATTTCTAGCATGGTTATGTTTCTTCCATTTACTCCATATAGTCATGCAAAGTAAACATCCCAGAATGGCCTGCAATTAACACCTGCTGTGCTCTCTCAAATTTCATAAACGGAACAGAGTTGAGCCAAGACAGTTCTTGGAAGATGTAGGTGCTTTTAATGTATGGCTCATGAGGAAGTAAGCAGTTCCATTTGAATGCTTTTCTGTCTTTTCTTTCCATGTGTATGAACAGGGGAGTTGTGTCTTATCTTCTCTAAATGCATTAAACAAAAATAAAGGCTGTTTGCCTTTAAGAAAAAAAAAAAAAAGAGTAAAGAAAAATATATTTACTTAAATTTTAAACTGTAGAAAATGATGAAAGATTACCTGAAACTACAAGCAAAAGGTTTGGAAAACAATGTTGTTTGAGACATTATGTAGTTCAGGGATTCCTAGAAAAGAATAAAATAGCCATTTTATAACCTTGCAGCTATTAAAATTTTATCATGTGAAGATGACTTTATAACAGAAATCCTTCTGCCGTCAGAAATGACATCCCACAAGACACTGGGAATCCTTGGTAGAAACTGCAAATTCTAAGATTGGTTTCATGATTCTGGGTTATTTTTGCAGGGTTGTGTTTCTTGGTGTCTCACAAGTTGAAACTTACAGTTACTTGGAAGACATTTTGCTTTTCCAAGAAACTCAATTAGAGACTGATCCAAAGATATCGTGGTCTAATTGCAGAAAGTCTTTGCACCTGGTGTCTTCTTCTATTGCACCGTATCAGACTTAAAGCATTTACTTGAAGGAAATTTGCTAGAAAGGATGATTGCTGCTAAGTAAACTATCTGTTCGGTATGAATTCACAGTTCTTGCCCACATAGTAAAACCATTTGAATTAAACTAATCAAAGGAAAATAGATTTTTCCTTCATAGTTTGTTATTATGCCCAGAGACTGATTGTTCCCCATCCACCTGGGCTTTCAAATAATATGGGTAATTTTTTTGTGATTTAAAGCAGAATGCAACCAGGAAAATAGCAAGATTTTAAATTAAATTTTACCATGAGAAAATTCTGTCTCTAAAATATGAAAATACACAATGCTTTTTATCGGTGCATTAATTGTATTATGTAGATAATCAAAGAAAAAAAACTTTTAAAGCAATGCTATTATAATTGAGATACTGCAAGAGTAGAAATACATCCAGTTTGCAAAACTAAGAGCTGTTTTAATTCTGCAAAGAAATGCTTCCATCATTTTGCATAAAATAAACTGTGTAATATAGTTTCTAGGGTCAATTTCTAAATCCTGGAACCAAAATCTAACGCTGCTCAGCAACTGGGTGCGCAACATAAACCCACCTGTAGGTGAAGACTGTATATTAGCTGAGAATCCAAAGATTAATGTTGTAAACTTGTATCCTTTAACAGTACTGAGCATCTGACTGAGTGCATACATGTACAGATAAAACTAATCTCTTCCCAGACAGCTGCATTAACATAGTGCTATACTTTATGTACTTCATCTCTTATTTCAGGGATCAGTAGTAGGGATTTTGATTAACTCTAGGTTTTGTGATAACAGAGCTATAAAGTTTTTATCCAAGCCTGGTTTATATCCAGACAGCTTAGGGAGTTAGAGGTCTCATACAGAGATACACCAAATTATATTGGTTACTTTAAATTTTGTTATTTATATTGCTAGGTTTATATGCAGAAATTTAGGAAAGCTGTGGGGAAAAAAGCAAAATTACAGACCAGATACCAATAATGCATCTACTGTGGTGCAACACTGCACAGGCAAAAACCTGCTTTTGCAGGTATAGATCTATATTAGAAGTAATTTTATAATTTATGAAATGAAATGCAATTTCCTTGAAATATTAAATCACAAAATTTGACGTATAAAGGTCTTCAAAACTTTTTTTTTAAAGTAAGATTTCTTCCCTTTTGTCTTATGCGTGGGAAAGTAATAGTATTCCTAGCAATGTTCTAATCAAAATGTTAAAAAATATTGAAAATTTTAAAAGAAATTTGTTTGATGCTATTTCTTTCTTCTGTAATAGAAAATTCCAGAAGGATTGAGGGAAATCTGTTTTTAGACATTTTCATTTCAGCATTACAAGAAGAGTAAGATCTAGGGTGACAAAATCATCAAGTAGTCTAAAACAACAGGAATTTTAGGAACAGGTGGTAGTTAATAAAAAAGAAACATTAACAAAACAAAGCCTAGAAGGAATGTGTGGTTTCCAAGAAAGCAACAACAGAAGGAAAAGCTTTCTCTTATTTCTTCTTTTCAAAAATTACTTTTAATTAAAAAAACCCATTCACACAGTTCTAAAAATTAAATTGTCATAGTAATAACATTTAGTAAGGCTGCACTGGTCAAATTTCTCTTCTTTATTGATATATCCTTTAGACATATTCAGCCTTTTGCCTAGCAAAATAAGACCAGACTTCCCTAAGGTATCAAAACAGTAGAAGATGTTTCTGGATATATCAGAAAAAGACAGACAAGATTTAGCTTTACAGAGAGAGATACGTTATGATGTTTGAAAACTAAGTGGAGTTTTCAAACATCATAAGTGCTAAGGAGGGTCCCAAACACCAGCTAGCTTATTACGTAGAATGCTGCTACCACTGTAGCTCCACTTTTCTGGTTAGGAAAAATAAACTTAGAAACAATGTTGAGACTAAAATAAACATAGTAGTAGTAATTTCAGGCCGCTAAGAGGTATGAAAACACAACAGTTTTGGACAGAACAATAATGAAAAAGAAGCTTGGACAAAAGTTCTCTGACCTCTGGCTGACATAACAGGTAATTTCACACAGAGAAACTGAAACCATGGTAAGGGTGTTTTCAAGATTCAATCAGGTCTTACTTAGGTATGGAGATAATAATTTTATCTGACCAAGCAGATCCTTCAGGATCAGCAATGGAATAATAGTGGTTGCAGCAACTGAAGTGGTGCCTTTTACAACAGGGCAGCTGAGAATCATATGGAAAGATCTAAAATAAAATCTTTTGGCTTTCAGGTCTGGATGTTTAGACAATTGTTTTAGATTCTGCTTCTAATTTACTTATTTGAAATTATTCTAGCTGGAAAAATAACTCTGAGGCCAGAAAGCAAGAATTAAGAGATCACTGAGATAGGACCAATGTTATTTAATATCTTCATTAATGACATAGGCAAAGGAATTGAGTGCATCCTCAGGCAATTTGCAAATGACACCAAGCTGACTGGTGCAGTTGACATGCCTGAGGTTTGGAATGCCATCCAGAGTGACCTGGAGAAGCTTGAGAAGTCAGCCCATGGGAATCTCATGCAATTTAACAAGACCAAGTTTAAGGTGCTGCACCCGGGTCAGGGCAACCTCCAGTATAAATCCAAACTGGGAGATGAACAGATGGAGAGCAGCCCTGCCCAGAAGGGCTTGGGGGTGCTGATGGATGAGAGGCTGGACATGACCCAGCCATGTGCACTCACAGCCCAGAAACCAAACATGTCCTGGGCTGCATCCAAAGCAGCGTGGCCAGCTGGGAAGGGAGGGGATTCTGCCCCTCTGCTCTGCTCTGGTGAGACCCCACCTGCAGTGCTGCATCCAGCTCTGGGGCACCCAGCACAGGAAGGACATGGACCTGTTGGAGAAAGTCCAGAGGTGGACACCAAGATGATGAGAGGGATGGAGCAGCTCTCCTACAAGGAAAGGCTGAGAGAATTTGGTTTATTCAACCTGGAAAAAGAGGAAACTGTGCTGAGGCTATTTACAAGACTATGTAGTATCAGGACAAGGGAGAACAGCTTTAAACTGAAAGCACTGAAAGTAAAGAAGCTGAAAACTGAAGATTGGGTGATTATCAGGGTGAAGAGATCCATCAAATGAGTTTCAATTCTGACTAAAAAATACAGTCTGCAGAGTAAAACTCTAATTGCCTTCTTGATTAAGAGCTGTTGTCAAGTACAAAACTAAGTTGTCGGTTTAAAAAGGAGGCACTGAAAAAGGACTCTGGAGTTGAAAGATAGTGATTCAGAAGTACTGTTTGAATATGAGCAAAAGAAATTGATCTAGTTTTGATAAAATATTGCAAGTATATCATGATTTTTACTTCATTTCTATTCAGCCTCATTCTCCAAGTTAAATTGCTTGCATATATTTTCAGTCTCAGTTTCTTTGCAAAGAATCTACATTGTCAAAAATCTCTGAGCAAGGTGTGATGAAATCCAACAGAGGAAGAAATTAGGAGATGGATGAGGAGCACAAAATGGGAGATGTGAGGACCACAGGAGGTTGGTTACTGGGTGACAACCTATAAAAGAGGATCAGTTAAAATGGATTTTAATCTAACCATACTAGTCATAAGAGCTCACATTTTATGACTGCAAACCCATGAGCACTCTGTAATGTATCAACAGTTTCTAAAAGTATTGTATCAACAATTTCTAAAAGGATTTGTCAGTCTTCTTTTGGACATATTTTAATGGGGAGTTGTTTCTGTCATGCAGACAGATGGTTACTTAAACTAAAAAATGTCCTCTACTGACATGCTCTGTGAATCAAACCGAAAATTGTTCAGTAAGTGATGACCCTGTTCCTTACTTCCTTCCAGCTGTTGAATTAACAAAAAATCTGTAAAATTACAAAAACTCCTTAACACCAATGTAGCATTAAGAAGCAGGCATTCTTTATTCGGCTGGATGCGCAGGGAAATAGTTCCTCCCAAATCCGTGCATCCTCAGGAAAAGAAAGTTTCTGCTTATATACTCTATTCTACATACATATTCATTGATTGGCCCTGACCAGACATTGATGCAATAATCATTTCCCCAAAATCATTCACATATTTCCCCTCCCCTTTACGCATGTGTTCTTCTGTCCTGGGGGCCTCTCTAGTGGTCCCTAGGGGTCATAGACCCCAATGTTACAGCTGACAGTTGAGTTGGCAGGCCACTGGGGCTGGTGAACTTCCAGCTCTCCTTGCACAGTGGGCATTGTGGAGTTCCATAGGCCAGTGGTCTTGGTAAAACAAACATTGAGTTTGCTCACCAGGTGTAGATAACATCTGGTAACAGCTGGATAGAGACCTCACAGTGCAAATGCTTCAAATGATCTTTTGCACATTCCTACCCATCTGCCACTGCTAAGTGACACATTAAGTCTGATTACCTATAGTACTGACTTAACCTGAAGTCATTCTGTATTAACACAAAGTAGTGCTTACACAATTAATTACAATGTCTAACTTGTAAGGCAACAACTTCAGTTTATGGTTAGTTAGGAAACCTAAAACTAGTGTATTTTTCACTCGGCACATGTGTAAAACTTTGTCGTGATCTTTTCTATTTTGTCAGATCACAAACAAACACATCTGTACTATATGAAATGCTAATGAGAAGTACCTCACAGAAACAATGAATAACGGTATATTGTTTTCTTTTTTTAACTTAGAAATACAATATTGTCAAGCTAACATAAGACAGAAACTGCAAATATCAGCACTGAAATAGTTCTGGTCAGAAAAAATAAATTAAACATACAAAGCTCCCATGTTTTCACTATAAAGTTTTCCAACACATGCCTTGTTTGACAACAGTTATTATCTTTATTCTGTCTTTTGAAGAATACAGCATGAGAAGTTAAGAAAAAGTGACACATTTAAGTACATTATCTTCATAACTTTTAAACAGCTCCAGGCATTTCTTACTGCCTGAAGGAGATACCTAAAACATGAGGGGTAAATGACATTTTCCTTTGTCAAAGGCTGCCTTTGGGATTTTTAAAATTTCAGCCATCCTAACAATCAAAAATCCATTAAAATAAAAATATTAATTAATATTAATTAATATTAACCATGACGAGTGCTGAACCAGGTCCCCAGCAATGTCCCCACAAAACTGAACTGATTTACAAATAAAATAAAGTTTTCAGTCTACTCAGTCCATGTATTCCTTCTTTGAGGTGGCAGACACTTTGTGAACTTTAGCTAGTCTCATCTGGTTTTATGGCAGTTTCAGTGAACTTCAGCCCTACTTCCTGTGTGGAAATGATATGGCAACAGATGCTTCAATCTCATGCTAACACATCAGTGCTTAAAAAGTTATAATTAAGCCTTAAAAATTGATATCCTTTCAAGACTTAACATATTTGACACAAAAACAAGCTTAAGTTAAATATCCATGTAAATGGAAAAGTATCAGTGTTTAAACAGATGTCAACAATTTCTTAGGAAATGGAACTAATATTACAGATGATGATGAATGAAGAGTTTCAAAACAGCTCTGTTGCAATAATAAAAAATGGCATGTGAGTAAAAAAAGATTGCATTAAAACTGAAGATACTTGAAATTTAAGGTTAAGAAATTAAAAGCAGGAGTTGCACCTCAAGCTCCCAAACTCTTTTCTAAGTTCAAAACCGGAAGCTGATTAGCTAATACTCATATTTTCCCAGAAAGTGGGAGCTTAACAAAATAGAATTTAATATAGCCATTCTATCCAGGCACAAATATCCCAAAGCAAACCTCAGCAGGCTGGTCATTCTTAGGAAGTGGTGTTTTCTTACAGCTCTAAAATATTGAAGTTCCCAATGAGTTCCCTGAGAGATGGAGCAGGCCAAAGGAAGTATAAATCAGTATATTTCATCTTTTTTGTGACTTCTACAGTTCTAGCCCTGCTTAGTTATTACCATAAGAAAAAAATTAGAAAAGAGGATAAAACTTACTGTCTCTTGAGGCTGTCTCTTAACGATTTCATAACTCTTAATACTTGCATTGACTCCAACAGCCAAAGGCAACATGTGTTCAACCATAGGCCTTGCCACTTTCATTTTTCTCATTACATGAGATAAATAACAAGAAATGCCTGTGATAAAGAACAACAAGGAGAGTGAGCCCTGCATCCAGGCCCAGGGAGCCAGGTGCTTATGAGCAAGCACATCTTTCACCTAAAGTGCAGAGCCATGCCTTCTCCATGGGTTGTCCCTAATGAACAGGGACTGGCACACATGGTCACGTAGTGAGTGGTAGGTCCTTCCATGGTACAACCGAAGCATACAAGAAATGTGTGGGTTATCTCTTGGGAAATAAGAACGAGTGCACTGAGAAGTGTCCAGTTGGTGCACAGGTCAGCGGGCTGCTAGGACACACTAAGAAGCCAGAGACAGTTCCAGAGGTGACACTGTGAGTTAAGTCTGAAATTCTGTCTGAGGTAGTCAACTACTGCAAGGTTTGCCTTGGATAAAATTCGAACCTCTACTCATTTCATCCTTCACTACATAGCTCAGTACCAGCTTCCAAATCTTTCAGGCAGAGGTTTTTTTCTTTTATTTTCTTTTTTATAAGTTAAAATTAAAAAAAAAGGTCTATTATAAATTTTGGTACTGAACTATGAATTCCAGTGTAGCTGAGATTCATCCTAAGGAATGAAGTCTCCGTGGAGATGACCCAACAGTTCTTTGTACAGTCATACCAGCTCTATTGTACTCGTATCTGGTCCATTATTTTGGTTTTGATTAAAAGTTGTAAAAAACCTGTTGGGTTTCTATGAAGGGTAATAAGTTTTTCTAACCTTTGACTTACTTCTTCTCTTGTGCAAAAACATTTTGTGTGTTAAAAGCTGGCAATAAGTTCTTAGTCATCCCTTGTCGGCAATTGGATTTTAAATGCTTTTTTTAGCACTTGGAGTACATGGTTAGAGACCCAATTTCCTACAAACTTTAAATACAAAAATAATTCCTTGAGGCTAAGCAAATTTAAAGAACTGTTTGCCAAAATATTCATCAATTCTTTTGTAGTTACTGATAGAATTACTGTGTCAGAAAGTCTCTTGCTTGCAGAAGAGATTAAGTATACTGTGGTTATTATTTTCCAACAATGAATCCATATTTTTTTAACCTTAAGCTAATTATTAACTCTTTTTTCCTTTTATTTTTTCTTTTTACAAATAGTCTCAGCTATGTCAAGCACAAGAGCGGAACACCTAAAATAGTTCTGTAACACAACATCTTTAAGACTGCAGTCACTGGATAACTTTACAGTATTTCATACTAAGTGAGATTTCAATCATCACAAAAATGCAAAGCTTTTGAGATTGCCATCTTTATGCAGAGAGTTTCAAAACAGTGTTAACTAAGCTACAGCTTAATACTGTGGACAGCTGGTTCTACAATTCTGTAGAAATTAGGAGCCTATAGGAGGTAATAAATTGAAAGCTTGTTACTGAAGCTTACCAGAGGAGGTAGTAACTGTCTCTCACCTACCACAGCGGCTGAATTTTTTAAGTAATTTTGGAGTGTCATGAGCCAAATTCCAGTAGGTAGCTTTTCACTGGTTGGAGTCAAGGAAGCTGTGAAATATATAATAGAAGTGCATTCACATTTACCTTTTCAAAATAGAACAAATGATAAAAATGTCAGACCAAGTTTTACCCTTAACCTTATGTTATAGTACCACAGTCCACAGGCTTGCTTGAATACAGCTGAAGGAAAACTTTTGAAGTTTCAAAGTTTAAGATGCTTTAATTTCATGGATATAAATCGTGCGAGGTGCATTTGGAGAAGTAGTATGTTGAGTACACCATAATTCATGTGACTTGCACAGAGCATCTCCTTGATTGTATGGTGGAAGTGCATTATTTTAAGATAGAAAAATGTTTAAAAATATTTTATGAGAACATGGATTCTCATCTAAGTAGTCTGTGAAGAATAAGGAGAAACAATTTTGATGGTGTCTAAAGACACTACCTCCTCCACAAAAATGAAATTTACTGAAAAACCCCAACTTTCCCTTAAAGGAACAAAACAAAAGAAAAGGAACAAATAGCATACCAAAATGTCCTAGAGCATTACTGGTCTGTCTGGTCTATACCAGCTCTTGGATATTACCTTAGTACAAGTTGTCTGGGTATTTCATATATATGGTATGTGTCTACACACTCATATGCATGCATCTGTGTGTTGACTTGTTGACTTTGCTTGTTTGCTTTTTTTTTTTTTTCTGTTGGGATGTTTGTGTATTTTTATCAGCATAAGATAGCACAGATCAGTACTCTGTCCAACTTGTATGACTGCTGTGACTTGATGAAAACCATCTGGGAAACAAACCTGAACATTTGCATAAACATGGGTATCAATAACATGTGGCAACAAAACTGATTAATAATTGCATTTAGAAGGCCATAACTAGCTCGTTTACATTTTGGTTCCAGTGGGAAAGGATAAAATTAATATTTATTATTCCTTCACTGAATTAATTTGAAAAAAAATATATTAACTGAACCCATTCTTTACATACTGTATTTTTGTAGGCTTTCATACAATAAATTTAGCTGTTTCTTTTCCTCTTCATAATGATCAGGAGGATCATATAGCATATATGAAAATTCACTTTGAAATTAAA
Source organism: Corvus hawaiiensis (assembly GCF_020740725.1). Lineage (NCBI taxonomy): Eukaryota > Metazoa > Chordata > Aves > Passeriformes > Corvidae > Corvus > Corvus hawaiiensis. Next base: position 38,779,371 of record NC_063216.1, read on the forward strand.
TTGTTTCTCTGTCTGAAAACAAAGAGTTTGCATAGAAGGGGGCCAACTGGGCTTCCTTCAGCAGGCAAACTGCCTGGAAATTGTAGTTCATGTTCAGAAGTAAATGAGAGGTCTGGTAAATACGACTCTAGAAGTCTAAACAATGTGCAGGCTCCCAGCTTTAGAAGTTTATCCTCTTTGGAGTCCTCATTATAATCCTTATTATTATCCTAGGAGAATCTGCTTTACAGAGCCGACTACACACTGAGGTGATAATTGTTATGCACTTGGCAAAAAACATATAATTTAAAAAACCTGTAAAATATAGCGTCATTTCACCTTTCATAACAAAAATTAAGAGAAGGACAACCCATTTTGTATTTCTCTTCTCAAAACTGCATAGGTTTTGTGCACTAACACTAATTTGAGGACATAATGACAAGTTGCCTAGCTTTGGTATACTTAAAAATGAAAAGGCTGATTTTCATTGGGGTAGACATTCCAAAATCATCAGCTATCTACCCAAATTCTAGGACAATGATGGTTTTACTCAAAATACTCTGTATCAAGAAGTTTAGGTTTTGACAGTACAGATTACTTTACTAGGTGCCAAAATTCACACAAAGTTAATACATTTCAGGTATACTTACAAACTTCTGCATTTACTTTTCTTGAGGAGCCTTGTAATCAAATTTACCAGCTTAACAATTGTAGGAAAGCAATATCCAGAGCACTGGATGTTTGGGAAAGCAATTTGAAAAGTGTAAAATATTCATGCCAGAATCATTTTTGTACTCAAACAATGAGGAAACAAGCAGTATCACATTATATATCTTACCTGACAATGGTATAAAATCACAGAAACAGGGATTTCCTTCTAATCCTAGACAAATGTGGAAAACACTGTTGCATCTACTTTGCTGTGTCTTTGCACTGTAATGATGTTCTGATGAAAGTCTCCACCAGTCTCTCCTGACCAGCTTGTGCACAGCCTTTGGAAGCACTTCAATCAGCCAGTAGAGCAAATACTTATGCTTTAAGTATTCCTACTGACAAGAAAACAGCAGGTTCAGCAAAACTAAGTAAATAAAAATGACTATGTCAATATCTATATTCAAGATTAGGTAAGCAGCCAATGGATAAAAAAGTCCTTCACACAGTCCCAGAATCACAGGATAGCTGAGGTTGGAAGGGACACCTGGAGATGATCTATTCCAATTCTGCTGTGAAAGCAGGAGCAAGTAGAACAGGCTACTCAGAGCTGCATCCAGTCAGGTTTAGATATCTCCAAAATGGAGACTTCATGACCTCTCTGGGCAACCTGTTCCAGGGTTTGATCAACCTCACAATAAAACGATTTTTTTATATTCAATTCAGCTGGCTTTCAATCCACCTCATGGTCTATGGTGCCTCAGAGTCCAGTAAAATTTTTACTAGACACAGCATTTATTGCCCAGTATCAATTTGAAATGAGGAGGAAGTTATGGGAGCCAGGTTACAAACCTAACTAAAGGTAAACAGCATCCACCGCTCTTCCTTCATCTGTCACATCCACTGCTCTTCCTTCATCTGCCAAGCCACTCATATCTTCAGAAAAGGCAATGAGATTGGTTGATCTCCCCTTCATAATCCGTGCTGAGGGCTTGCAATCATCTTCTTGTCTCTCAGGTATTTCAAAATTATTTCCTTGGCTCATGCCTTTTGATATTTAATGTTACATAATGAAGGATATTATGCACTGTTAATATCAGCTAGTACAAAAATATTTTTTTCTCTTAAGACTAATTAGCAAAACATTGAGATATAACTGGCCAGAAAAAATCCTTTACTGTATAGACTACTTGTCTAATGGAAATCCAGTGGAAAAAATTATATTGTCTACAATAGGTAGAAGATGTAAGTGTGATATACATGTCTTATGAAATTAGTTCATCCAGAAAAGTCTGTAAAGCAGGTTACACATAGTGGAGATGTAGATGATAAGAAAGAGTCTATTTATTGACCCAAAGCTTGAACTTGCAGCATTTGTCACTTCTATTTGCTGAGATTATTTTATAATATACTCTCCTTAAGAGAAAATGTTTAACATTTTGTCACCTGTAGTGGAATGCCGTTTCAGAAAATTTATGAAAATTGACTGTAATTGTATTGTTTTATGTCTGTGGAATTGTGCTCCAGTTCCACTACACTTATTAGTTAAGTGCCAGCTTTGTGAAAACGATCACTGGCATTGGCAACACTGAATCCAGAATGTGTTTGAGAGGTATCCAAATATTTAGATCTACAGATGGTTCTTTGATAGCTTCATTCTAGTTAAAGTACAAGATTTGGCAGTAAAGCAATACACAATATGGATGAGATATTAAACTTTGCGAAGTTTGCTGCATATTCAGCAGCTAATTTTCATCAGAAGTGTTCTAAATATTGTGTTGAATGAGCCAAATTCACTCTCTCATTTTTCTCAAACCTCCCATAAAAGTCAGCGGAACACATATGCAATCATCAGATAAGAGAATTTTGTCCTACAGAGTTTTTTTGTAGAAGCTACAATAGCATGAATGACCATTCAGGGTCTACATGGGAATCCGGACTGGTAGTTCTGCCTAGCTGATGGATTCACGGACTAACCTCCTTCTCTTGCTGCAGTGCCAGAAGTAAAAATCACTGAAGAATGATAAAACAGTCAGAGTATATGTTATGACAAAGAAAGGCATAGTAAAGGAAAATAATGCTAAAGATTAGAATTTTGTCTGTAAAGGTAAGAATTTTCTTGAAAGGAAGAATTAAAAAATAGCTTAACTGAGGTGAATATGAGTATTATGAAGTATAGAACAAAACCAAAAGATAGGGTATTCTTACTTTTAGGGGGAATAAAACCCAAACCCTAGACATTTAATTTGCAAAATGCATAGAACAAAAAGTTGATTAAAATAAATACAAAAGCCAGGCTTTGTAAACCCAAACCTCTAAGTCTATCAAAATCCTGCTAGGAAAAACAGAAATACATAGTGCAGTTATAAAGGATGCAATGGTGTTTATCGCTAGTATTTTCAAAGTATTTAAACTGACGGAAAGAAAATAGGCATTAGGCTCCTAAATTCCACTAATCCAGTAATTCTGATAATTTCAACCTGTTTTGAATGTTTCTGCACACCTTGGATAAGATTTTATTTCACCTAAAATTTTTCTAAGATATTTATGTATTTTTTTTACAATTCTTATACTGATAGGTAGCAGATTACAAAGAGTTCTTTTGCAACATTTTCAGCATCTTCTATCAGTCTAAGTATGAATATCTATGCCTAAAATAAATCTCTTTTTTTCCACTTTTTTATTTATTTAATCTCATTACATTTCCCAACTATATTAACAATACTGCCACATTAATTTAAATGTTTTTCAAAGTGGAATCAAAAAGCATATGAAGAGAGAGGTATAAGAGACAGAATGTGAACACCCTTATGAAAATATTCAGTTTAGTAAGCAGTAAATTAATTGCTTACAAATTCAACTTTTCATAACTTGCTAGTATTCAAGCATATAACCAAACCCAGAATATTCATAGAATAGCTTTTTTTGTTGCAAATGTTTTTCCCAATACCACACATGGTAGGTTAAAAGTCTTTCAGTTAAAAGAAAACTTGTGAATCAAATTTTACGACTTCTATGCTTCTATTGCACAATCTACCACAACATGACTCATTTAAAAGTAAAAGACAGGAAGAAAAACTTGCAGCTTCACAGAGTACAAATATGAAGTCAATACATGTCCATTAAACAATTCCCTTTCTTCAGAACTGAAGGATATTTCAATGTTTTCCATATAACTGAAGGTTATTTCCATTATTTAAACATTTTCCAGGAACTCTGCTAAATTACATTGAGAAAATTTGTTTATGTCCAGATGTCAGCTGTATTTGTACATAATAGGAAACAAGAAAGAAAAAATTAAGTTATGGATGTTTCTTCCATCTAAACACCAAAAAATTTAAGTATTTAAAGAAGAACGATAATAAGAAAAAATAGTGTGCTATACATAGGGTAGGAAGTAAAGACTTTGCCATCGCACAAAACTCTCTGTTTCACCCCTAAAGGATGAGAAAAGTCACTATTTCTATGACCTTTACCAAGTTCTTATACTAAGGAAAGATGTATTCCTGAAAAAGATAATATGAGGAAATGTAAGTAAATAATTTCATGCTAATGTTACTCACATGTATTTCCTGCTTTATGATAAATCATAAGTTCTAGTATGAACATATTTTTGTCCTGACTATAAACTTCACTCATTTTCTGAACTGGTCACCAAAAAAAGAATGTTTTCTATCTCTTTTGTAAATAGGTTTCATCTTTATCTCTTTCCTGTAAAAAATCTCCCTGTGTAGTGTGTAAACACCCCTTTTGCTGTGTGGCAGTTAATTTAGGACTCAGTGACAGCCTTGCTGCTATGAGCTACCTTTTTGTAGGATTGCACTCTGAAGTAAAACAGGTCTGGATTAAGTGAAAATACAGAATAGTGTGCAAACAGGACCTTGAGGTATTGTATCAACAGTACAGAAAGCAGAACAGTCTTCTAAAGAACTATTATGTTAGTTTTGGGGTCACATTTTCAGAAAGACTGAATGTTCTAAAAGCTTTTAATGCATTTTATGTGTTTATTTAAAGATATAAAAAGTTTCAAAAGAGTTTATTTTTCAAATCAAATGTTTAATTTACTTTAGCATAGTCAAATATCCAAAGAAACTCAAATCAAATCACTGAATTTTAGGTTCAAGTAAAGTAGAGGTCAATAGAGAATATCTGGTGACAGTTTAAGTTGTTTTAATACAGTAACAACATTAATCCATAACAGCAATAATGAACAATACTGAAATATTCTGAATAAAAATTGCCAAATTCTATATTCAGAGTAGAAAATTCAGATGGTAGGTATTTATATATTTATTTATGTCATATTCTAAAATTATATGCTTTTTAGTGATGGCAATTTGTATTTATTTATTGGATATTCTAGTAGTGTAAAGCAAGATAAACACTGTTGAAAGCTGAAGAACATTTGCACAGATTTAGGTTGTTTAAGGTATTTATTTCACAGCTTTTCTGTATCTACTTACTGTCACCTGAAGAAGTAAGGCTGCATTTCCAATACTTAGAAAGGGCTCACTGGCATTCCACTGCTGTGTTTGCACTTACTGTCAAACACTATCCAGAAAAAAGATGTTTGTGGTGTATGTTTTTTCATGTGAGAAAGCACTCTGGGCAAAGAGGGGGAAAAACTGTCAGCAGAGAAATAAAGACATGGATCATTTGTTATTCAATTAATGTTACATTGATGCAGGTGGTTAAAAAAAATCAGTGAAAGCCACATTTTTAGATTTTGAAGAGGATGTGTTATTAGTGTCATCACCAAAACCACAAAGGCTAATACATCTACAGAAGTTCCTGACTGTATTAGGTATGTCCATGCAGACAGCAGAAGTACTCTCAATAGGCCTAGTTTCAATATGGAAAATAGTTTACTTTTTACCTACCTGAGTTTCCAGAGTGGAAGCTAACAGAGAGTGAACCAGAGTGAAAATACATTGTACGGCATAATGATTACTACTCCAAAGCAAAATTAATTCATTTTCTTGATTTTACTGATGAGGAAGGATGGATTAAATTATCAGTACATTTTTGGCATCAAGATATCTTCCTTTCATAAGTGGCACCAGTTTTGGCTTCCTCTGAACTGGGATCTTAGAGGATCTAAGTTTTAAAGTTTTCTAAAGATTTTGACCTGAATGAGGCAACAAATTTCAAGAAATTCTGAACACTCTGGGATCTGAAAACCAAAAATGCCTATCTTGAAAAGAAGAAAATCTTTCTTCATATGAGAAAAAGAGTTTACTTTTATTATATTGTGTCTGTCCACATTTGGGAGGATAGTATGTGCGAGTGGTGAACCTCAAAGAGCATCTTGGTTACAGTCACACAGGCTTAGGAAGTCAGAGGTTTTATTTGTACTTAACTTCTCACAGAGGGAAGTCCAACAGCCCAAAATAGTATTATCATCATCATCATCATCATCATTTTAATTTGCATGCATATAGCCAGTGTCTACAGCAAAACAAAGTTCTATAGACATCACTCCTGAAGATAATGCCATAATTAATCATTTAAGCAGTGTCAGAAAATGTTCCAACCTCTGAAACTTGATTGTCTTCACTATTAAATTGCTAAAACAGCTCCTAAAACAGTTTTAGCCCGTACCAGGTTTTGACATAAACAGTTCTCAGGCACAGCTCAAGGGTTAGTATGGGTCATGGACTAACTATTCCCAGCAAGAAGCTTCATGATGGCATGGAGGTTTGCCTGTCTATGACTGACTTCAGTGCCAATTTACAGTCTCTGACACATGTAATTTGCTGATTGAGCAAACTTGTCCCTCTAGGTAGGAATTTTCTGAGGGTGGTGAAATTTGTATAATTGCTTTATAGCACAGTTTTACTTGTGAGTTTGAAAGACAGAACCTTTTAACAGGAAATCAGCAGTATTAAAAAAACAAAAAAAAAAAGGTATTTTGAGACAGATGAAAGTTTTTGTGCTTCTTCAATCCAGGTTTAATTACATTCAGTATTGGGAAGTGGTGTATGTCAAATGAAAATATCCTAGATCACCATGACTGCAATGAATGGTATTTTTTCATACACATCCCACAAACCCCATAAGCCCCTCAGGTTTTGTCAAGCCAGGAGAATGAATAGTTAACTAAAAAATAAGCTACACTGTTTATAAAGCCTCTCATTCCTTTCGTTCCTTGTGTTTCCTAAAGAAAACAATTTGTTTGTCTTCATGGCAATTAGTGAATTCTGACAGTTTAAATCAGTTTAGAGTCCTTTAGAGCATTTAGGAAAGAATACGAAGAAATAACCCAAACACAGAAATTATTAGACAGTGATATATTAAAGTAGGATTAGGATAACTATGAAGAATAAAATTCCTTTCCCTGTCACCCTGATACACATCCACACTGACTTCCTGAAGACAATGAAGCCATTTGAAATGATGCAGTTCAAACCAGGAGTTCAATCGGCTGGCAGTCCAATGCTGTGCAAATGTCACCGTACAAGACCCAAGTTGGGGCATTTGAGTCTTTGTCCTGCCAGTGAGAGTAAAGATTTCACACACAGTAAAGGCTATCCCTCAGGGCTAGATGACAGCTTGACCAAAGGCACTTAAGAAAATGACAAAAGGAACTATATATAGCAATTGTGTTTCTTAAAGGGTATTTTAGAAGCTTCAGTACACAAAAAAGGTGTTGCAGATTTTCTTATTATGAGTTTGGTTTATTTATTATAATTGTATCTTATGCATTAAAACCATAAATAATCTGTTTCCATCACTTTTACACACAGAGAATGATTCTAGATCATTGTGCTTGCCTTTTATTTGACTGTGGTTTGATGTTTATTGTATTTTGGTGTTTATATTTTGCTTAGGCTTTCTGATTAATAACCTAAGTAATTGCAAGAAAATACATGCACTTGTGCATCATTTTTAATAGCTATGGTTTATATAATTTTTTAAGTAGCAAACCGAACAAATTACATTCTGGAACTTAAGATGTACCACAGAGAAAGTCATATACAACACTATGTAAGACAGCCATTTTCTTTGCTTCTTTGTGGCCTTCATTTTACCTAAACAATATGGTTCAGTGCTACATGAGAACTTGGGGGAACAAAAACAAACCCGAAGACTTCAGCAGTGTTTTTAATTAACAGACTTCTAATTTTATCAATTAATAGATGCAATTAAATTTATCATGATATGAACTGACAGTGAAAATTCTAAACAATTTTCAAAAGCAAATAGGTTGAACTGAGTTAGCTACTCAAATGCCCTTTCATAACATACATTAAATATGAATGCATAGAAAGAAAATTGCAAGCATTTTATAGGTGAATGTGTGAAATCAACTTAGTCTCACAGTAATGCAAAGATACATAAAGATATATTATTAATCCAAGTTTGGCACGGACAATTATTTATGCAGTTTAACTTTGCCAAGCAAAGATAAGAGTCAGATGTTTTTTCCACCTCTTACCATCCATTCCTCTGCCCTAGTGCAGTTAGCAGTGAAGCTGAACCAGCCTCTGGTTCACTTCTTGGGCAGGTTAATAGGCCTTCAGACTTCATTTACCACTAAGATTTCAGACCATCATAAGTTTAAAACATAGTTTCATGCTGACAGTTTAATGGTCAAATAAGAAAAGTAAGTTTAGATGTTAAACTTACTTTTAACATCTAAACCTACTGACCTTTCTTACCAGGCCACAGAAATGAATTTCAGCATGGATTTTCTGATGTGTCTTTGTGCACATGTGGCATTGTCTAAACCAGCTGCTTGTGTTTACATTATAAGCCTTTCAAAACATTTTCCTTTTTTTTTTTTGCATGGCCTCTGTGAGACAGAAGGTAAGCAAAGAAATTCTCCTTTTCTTACCTTTTTTTTGTTAAGCCAGCCTTCAAAGTCACATTATAGATTGTCTGAGGGGAGGGGATTCTCACGCAAGTTAAACATTCAACTTTGTCTTTTGCCAAGAGAAGGGTCTGGAGGTTGTTTTGTTTTAATGAATGTGTCAGACCTGAAAGCGTTCACCATACACCAGCTCTTGCCAACAGCAGGTCAAAGAATTAAATCATTGTATCCATGAGACAGAAATGTCATCCCTTCCTTTTACACAGAGACCCTTCGCCTTCTAGCCTTGTAAACACTCTAACTGGCTCTTTTCCAACAAAAGCAAATTAGTTTCTTGACTTCATTTTAACATATGAAGGTAAAAGAGAAATTTGCAATTTGTGTAAAACCCTGTCAATATCAATGAAGTTAGATTTTTGATGGTAGAAAAAGGAGAATTTCAACTTTCAGATTGTAAACAAAGTAATTATCTTCATTTTTAGCTTTTAGTAAGTTTCTTTCTTTGCTTAGAAAAGTCTATAATTTTTAATGGCTTATATTTAGACATGATATTTGTCAATATGGTATTAAATGTTTTTAATACATGCTGTTAAAAGGGAACAATTCTGCTGAATCCTTTCAAGACCTCAGAGGCCAGAAAAAAAAATCAAAATAACAGTGACTAATACTTTGCATTTTGTCCCCATCAACAAACAACTGGAGAAGTAATGTAAAAGTACAGAGTTAAAGGGCTAAAAAAGGAAGAAAGGGATAAAATTAGGCATACTAGTGATAACTTTTGAGACAGTATGACAGCGTTTGAGGGACAATGTTCTACTGAGGTTTTTCACTGTGTCCCACAGTATGCTGAGTACACTGGAGCGCATTAGACCTATTTGGACAATAGTTCACACAATATGAGGAAAAAATAAGAGGAAGTAAAAGCTTTGGCTATGGCATCATTGGCATAAGTGAGGCCTGATGGAAGAGTTCTGGGACTGGAGTGCTATTAGGGGACGTTACAGGCCTTTAACATGGTCCCCTACAATATTCTTCTCTCTTAGTTGGAGAGAGATGGATTCAGCAGGTGAACTGTTCAGTGCATGTGACCCTCTGGTCACATACAGAGGGTAATGGTCAATCACTCAGAGTCCAAATGGACACCAGTGACAAGTGGTGTCACTCAGGGGTCCATACTGGAACGAGTTTTATTTAATATTTTAATTAACGACATAGAGGGACTGAGTGCACTCGTAGCAAATTTGGAGATGATACCAAGCTGAGTGGTGTGATTGACATGCCTGAAGTTTAGAATGCCATCCAGAGGGACCCAGACAAGCCAAGAAGTGAGCCTATGAGAATCTCATGAGGTTTAACAAGGCCAAGTGCAAGGTGCTGCATCTGGGTTGGGACAACTCCCAGTATCAGTTCAGGCTGCGGGATGAACAGATCAAAAGTTTCTTCTTCTTGTTCTACTGAAGAACTCTTTTTCTCTTGACAGTGCAAACTCAGTGGACAGTAAGCTCTAGGTGGAGGCAGAGCTTATTCTGCCAGTGTGAAGTCAAGGCAAATCTCCCTGTCAAAAAACTTTAAAACCACTTCTACTTAACTTTAATCTTTACCAAGTCACAGTTCCTTTACATGGAAGCACAAACATGGAAGAGCAAACTGACACTTGCAGATTCACCAGTTCTAAGAGCTATTGCCACATGGTAAAAACTATCCTCTAATCTGAATGCCAACAGCAATTCCAGTATATTGACCAGAGAAATTATGGAGTCTCCATACTTAAACATATTTAAAAACATGTTAGACACAGCCCTGAGCAACTGGCTCTCGGTGCACCTGTTCTGTGCAGTGCAGTGGACTAAATAATCTCCAGTTATTCCTTCCACCCACTGCTGTTCTGAGATTCTGTGATGTACCTCGTTTCAGTGATTTCACAGGTGCATGAACTTTTGGCAGGATAATATTGATGCTGCACAGTTGCAAGGAAAATAGAATAATACATTTGTTATGCACCAAAAATCTTCAAAATTTGCCAGGATAACAAATTTTTCCTTTTGACTGAGAGTCTTTCAAAACTCAATGGTTTCTGAAGGTGAAGTGATTTTAAAACAGCCTTTAGCACAATGTTTGTTTCACACAGAAAATGTCAAATAGGCACTAGAAATGCTTTTCAGTATTCTATTCAGCAAACTAGGTGCCAGTGCAACTGATAAATAGATAACATATTGGTAACTCAAAGCCTGTTAGTAACAACAAAGGGAAGAAAAGAGAGAGAAATTTATAAGAAAACAACTGAAATGTTAAGTAGCAACCCTTTTCTCATTTTATTTTGGATGTTTTTTCTTAAGAGACCTTTTTCAGTAAATACAGAATCCAGTGCTGTACAAAGACAGCAGTAGTCCAGGATTCTCTGCAATGGCCTCTCCATGTGCATCAATCAAGACTTCAGACATCAATACTTCCTTTCCTCTCTAATATTTATGAACCTGTTTCCAGTTTTCAAAAAGTATATGTCATGGAGTCACAAGAGCTGCCTAATTAATCCTCATATTTTCTCCAACAGGAATGTCTGAAAGTATAATTATGTGCTTTGGGCATACTATATTCTACTCATACTATTTTAATAATCTTTGTAGAGACACCCATAAATAAGTCAAATGGTAAAAATAAATAAATTTTTGGAACTTTACACAGGGTTGCTTTACATTCTAAAACTAACTGAAGACTTTTCCTCTCTTGCATTTTGATCCTGTTATTCTATTTGAGTTTAAATTCACCTGTCCTTCAAAGAAACCAGTGACTGGGTATATAAACTTTTTCAGAAAAAAAACAAAAAACCTTTTAACATGTAGGTGAAATAAAAAGCAATGATCTATGCAACTTTTAAAAGAGTGGCTATAACCTCAAAGTCGTTATCCTTTTTATGTTTATCATTACTCTGGTGAAAAATAAATTACATTTTTCGGAACATCTCTATTTTTAGAATATATTTTCTACTAAAAGAATATTTTAATTTTTCAAGCAAGGTATATATTTCTGAGGTTAAAAAAATAATATCTTCCAAAATTTAAGACCAAAGTTTGCCTCTATTGCTTCCTTGTAGGTTTATTAAAGCAAATACCCATTTCATAAAAGTAATACCAAAGACATAAATCAAAACTAACATGCATTATTGCTTTCTGATCATCATGCTATTGACATTTAAGAAGAATACATCAGGTAATGATGTGTCTTCTTCATACTTGATTCTGTAATCCCTTATTTTTAACCCTATATTCCATCCTTTTTTACCTCCTGCACACGTCTATACTTTACTTATATTCTCTTCCTTTATTCACATCCTCACACATCCCCACTTTCTCCAGACCACACATACAGGCATAGACAAGCACAAGCAAACTCCATCCTGAACCCATTTATTTTTCAAATTTTTTCATATTCTCACACCCACACATAGCACCACACAGTCTGGTTTCTCCAGACTTACCATCAGCTAAATTTATTTTAATCAAGAGAAAGGAAAAGGAAGTTGGCATGAACAGTAACATATTCTAACCACTTTACAAATACATTAACATGGAATTACTTTCTACCTGTGTCCCTTATAACTTCCATTCAACATGATCCTTCTCAGTGAATAATAAAGGAAGTAACAACTGTTTACTACTTTAAAAAGTATTGCCAGTAGATACAAAAGTTTATAAACTATTAAAGCAGTATACTTACAGGAATCATGATGAACTCCTCTGGTTTTAGTGGGAATGTGAAATAACGTAATTCCATAGTAATTTCCACATACATTGGGATTGTCCAGAATACTGCTTTTCTTCAGAGAAAGAAAACAGCAGGAAAAGCAAGGCAAGGCAAGGCAAGGGTCTATACATCAAGATTCCTCCAAGGACAATGGCTGAGAGACATGTAAAAAATGAGGGAAATAGTAGTAAAATGCTGTGTGGAGGAGCTGAGGTTTTAAACTTATTTGATACTCATCTTTGGACAGACAGTGTTATGGATATGCTGGTAAAGGGATCTGGAATAATGGCTAGTACAATACGTCATCCATCTGAACCTAAACAAAACAAAACCCAAAACACAGCCCCAAAACAAAGATGAGGAAAAGAATACCAAAAAAAAAAAAAAGGAAAAATAAATATGTGAGCTGTAATAAAAGTGATGGAGTGGATGTTTCTGTTTTGAAACAGAGCATGCAAGGAAAGCAGAAACATCAGACTCTTCAGAAAGCAAAAGCAGAAATATCTAAAGAAGAGGTGGGAGGGAAAAAAATACACAAATTTGAAAACAGATTCTTGCGTAAACAAAAATGTTACATCTATTTACAACAGAAAAGGCATAAAGAAGAAGAGAGAAAAATCTGTAGTAAATTCCTCAAGACCAAAGAGTGCATAAAGACTCTTTATGTCTTCAAATGAGCTCTCTCCTTGTATTAGAAAATATCTTTCTTTGCAAAAAAAAAGCTATTTTATTTCCTCATTTAATGTTATTTTGTGGCTTTGAAAGCAATTCTGTTTTAAGGCCCATTGGAATCAGCTTTTTCTTCTAATCTTTAAATGGAGGCTTCATTTTTGTCTATATATGGTATATTTCCCTCATTTTTCTTTATTACAGATAGCATGACTACACTTAAGGGAAAATGAAGGTTTGTGTGCATACATTGTTATCAACACAGTATATAAATTTAGTGGGTACCAAAGACAGAGAAGTAGATATGCTGGACTCTTTTAGACTTCTATCATTTCAGCTTAGTAACCCTGTATTTTCAGTAGTGGTGTATACACAAAAGAATTCATCTCTTTCTTTCATTGCAGAGAAGCATTAGATGCAACACAAAACTGACTTTTATATTTAATGGTGTTTAAAAATAATTTGGATACTTCAGCTGCTCAGCGAACTTGACTTTTTTCATGATTACTATCCTTTTAAAATTCTCAGTACAAATTATTCCATAGCAATTCCCCTTAAACACTGAACACTTGCTGCCAAGAATAATTGAAACTATTTATAATTTAAAAATAGGGTGTGGTTTTTTCATATTTTAAAAGCTTTATCACTAATAAAATCCATTTTTATTAGTGATCTACTACGCATCACTAATATCAACTGATAGCAGTTTCCACTGGAAATTTATTCAAATCTATTTACAGACCCTTGCTGAAGTGTTTGATAAACAGATGTGAATTACAATGGAATACAAAGTTGCACAACTTACACATTATCAGCCATTATATAATTAGCCATAATTAAGTGATAGTATTCCTACAGGACCCACTGAGTTTGCTACAGAAGTACAAAATAAGGAAAACCACCTCTATGTTTTCATTAAGTTTAAAAAACCCAAAACACACCAAAAAAAAACCCCAAACCCCACACAAAACACAAATATATGACCGCATTATGTATTTAATAAAATAGGACAAAACTGAGATACTTGGGGTTTGTCTGTGTAAAAATTAAAGGTGGAACCCAGAACTTCAGAATTATTAATTAAAAACATGAAACACCATCTGTTTCTTATCATTTATAAGGAGCAAAGACGTGCACTGTATTACATGTGGAAAGAGTTTCTGTAAGCTTGTTTTGCTTCTGCAGAATCTGTGCCACCCCAAAATCCATTGCTGCACAATGTCTGAGCAATATCAGTACAGTAAAACTGGTGTTTTAAAGGAACCTGCCTAACTACAAATAAGGGCTTCTTTCCCATAGTAGTATACCAGACAAAAATATTCTTCTTACGTTTCTTCTAAGCAGACTTTGAGTCCACACACATTGGAATGAAAGAAATAACCCATTCACTTACCTCAAAATCAACTGGGCATAAAAGAATGGATAATATGAATCTTGGACTCAGCTTACAGTTGCAGAGCCAATAGGAAGGAGATGGAGTGATGCTCATTTATTCATTGTATAATAAAGCAATAAATGACTACCTATTTGGAGGCAACAGATGGGCGAGTTAAAAGGAGAGTGTATAGCATATGTGAACCCGAAGTACTTCAAATACTATTATGCCTTTGGATGGCAGCTAAACTGCTACTCAAGGCTTTCTGTACCATCATCTGTAAGTCATTTTTACTCACACACTAACCTAGCCTTACAGACAGACTTAGCAGAGAGATACCAGTATTTCCTTCTTGTAACAAAGCAATTTACCTCACAAATATTGCTCATTGTTACATGTTGCATCACAAGACAGATGAGATGTTCTTTGGCAGTTCTCTTTTGCAGCAAAACTTCTAAATATACTCTGTCTGACTGTAACTTTTATTTTCTCTTTTCAAATCACTTTAATATTCTTGACTTTCATCCAGAATTCAATAGCTGTGGGGATTATTTCCATGTTTGCATTACAAAATGCAGGAGTAACTATAAAACAGCTCCTCTGTTTGTTACATCTGGCTCCATTCATTTGACACTTAATCCTGAAACCTGTCTCACAAAGCTATTTTAGTCTCGCAATATGGGGGGGAACAGAAAGCTGTTTTATTTTTTCATTGTTAATTATTCGTCTAATTTGATATTTATTTATAATACATTTTGGGGCACTGAATAGATATTTTATTTTCCATCTTGATGATGGGAAAAATATCCACTACTTTGAAATTTGATTCTGACTGCAAGAAAATACTAAAGGATTACTGCTGCTATAATTTTCAAAATGATTTTGCTATTATTGCCTGCATAACCATGGAACATTATATACATTTGCAGTCAGAATTTTTCTGATTCTCAGAAGGCAAATGAAAAGTCTTAAGATCCTTAAGTCTTAAAGAAAATACTGTATAATTTACTCTGGATTTGGATATGGACAGAGATCACTTTAAAGTTTCTATAATGAGAAATATTACCAAGGATTTTATCTTAGGAGATGACTTAACCATTCCAGATATGGTCTAACAAATAAATTCTGTCAATTCTTTCTACATGGAAAAACCAAGAGAAATATCAATGAAGCAGCAATTAAACAAGAAGCAATGTTATTATAGACACAAGGCAATAATTAACGGAAACCCTTTCTCAGGATTTGTTTGCATGCTGTCCATTTATGTCTTTGTAGCCTCTTAATAAGTGCACCTAGTTCTGAGGGCTTTTTGAATGTTGCTGCTAAAGATATAGATTGGATAGATAGATAGATAGATAGATAAATAATTATTTCAAATATGCATCAAATCAATTCAGTTTCAGATTTTTCTAGCCTAAGCTTAGTCATCAAAAAGTTTGCCACATAGTTACTCATTCAGACTTCCAAAGAAATAATAGAGAAATACAGTGGCAAATCTCTTTTTGATATTTCTAATAAAATTTTGATTAATTAATAAAATACTTCACTAAAATCTGTACTACATTCTTTTTAACCAAAGGCACAATGAAGAAATATAAAGATATACTTTTATCTGATTTTAAGTTTTACCAGAAAATACTTGTAAATGTGCAGTAACATTTGAATTCTCAAACTCTTTCTGGGCAGACACCCTCAGAAGGGTTTAGAGGTGCAGTCATTCTGGACAACCCCTGCTGTCCATGCAAAACTTGAAGGAAAATTAAACTTATTAATTGTTTTTATCTTAGTATATACATAAAGTTTCCAAGGGCTATAGAAGAAAGTGAAGAGTATGAAAGGATGAGTTCTATCCTAAGATTCCATTTTTCTTTAGATTCATTCAGTCATTAATGTGCGGTTCATCATGCACGTTTCCCCAGAAGCATAAATGTAATGAACTGAAGCTGAGTACCTCACTCTGTGTATTGAATGGACAGCCTTTCATGAGAGGCAGTAGGCATTTTAGAGGTGAATAATCTGGTGAGGTCTGCTTTAAACATTTAGAATTTTGCTTTTCCAAATCTCTTCTCTTCTTTAGGAATTTTATATTTTGTAATTTACAGCATGTCACTGCAAAGTGACATAATAGCACAAAACTATCTCACAAAACCCATGTTTTTCATAACTGTGTTCAGTTCTAAGTGCAGAAAACATTTTGCAAAACCATTTTAGGGAAAATTCATTTGTCTTGAAAGTAAATAAGTCACCTTCCTTTGTCAGCTGTCAGGTAAGATATTATAACCAGTCTTTAGCTCTATTTAGTGAACGTACTTAGAAGACTGACTATTTCTGTTGGAAAGTAATTCTGAGTAGGAAATTTTACCAGAAGATAGTTAATTAATCTGGAATCCTCACTGACAATCTTCAGAGCAGAACCCTCTCATCTGAAAAACACAGCCACTTAATTCCAGTAACTCATCTACTATTTTAAATAAAATTGAGTCACAAATATAAAAGCTAAGTGTGTGAGGGTGTTTTTCATTCTTAAATTATTCAGATGATTTTAAATTGGTACCCTAATGTTTTCATTTAACTTTCCAAGAGGGCATACTGCTTTTTAGTTGTCACCTTTTTTTTTTTTTTCATTCACTTTTAATAAAGAAATAGTTCCCAGGAAGGCATTCTGAAATTAGGTGCTTTTTTTGGCAGGAGACAGAGAGAGAGAAGAAAGGCAGTAAAATTGCTACTGATATTTGTATGGATTATGTCATCTGCAATGTCCCTATGTATGTTTTCATATATATAGGGACATTAAAATAAATCTAAAATTTGTGCATATACTTCATCATTATGTACCATATAACAAGGGAAATTTGATTTGAGCTCATTAAATGAATAACATGTCCCTCATAAAA